>NC_080731.1:6577070-6877070 GCF_019097595.1 Hemibagrus wyckioides
CATCATTTTTTTTTACCTGAAGTTAGCAGCACTTTTTACCTGGAGTTAGCATCACTTTTTACCTGGAGTTAGCATCATTTTTTACCTGGAGTTAGCATCATTTCTTACTTGGAGTTAGCATAATTGTTTACGTAGCATTAGCAGCACATTCTACCTAGAGTTAGCAACACTTTTTACCTGGAGTTAGCATCATTTTTTACCTGGAGTTAGCATAATTGTTTACGTAGAGTTAGCAGCACATTCTACCTAGAGTTAGCAACACTTTTTACCTGGAGTTAGCATCATTTTTTACCTGGAGACAGCAACACTTTTTACCAGGAGTTAGCAGCACTTTTTACCTGGAGTTAGCAGCACTTTTTACCTGGAGTTAGCATAATTTTTAACTTGGAGTTAGCGGCACTTTTTACCTAAAGTTAGCAGCACCTTTTACCTGGAGTTAGCATCATTTTTTTACCTGGAGTTAGAAGCACTTTTTACCTGGAGTTAGCATCACTTTTTACCTGGAGTTAGCAGCACTTTTTACCAGGAGTTAGCAGCACTTTTTACCTGGAGTTAGCATAATTTTTAACTTGGAGTTAGCGGCACTTTTTACCTGGAGTTAGCATCATTTGTTTTACCTGGAGTTAGCAGCACCTTTTACCTGGAGTTAGCAGCACCTTTTACCTGGAGTTAGCAGCACCTTTTACCTGGAGTTAGCAGCACCTTTTACCTGGAGTTAGCATCATTTGTTTTACCTGAAGTTAGCAGCACTTTTTACCTGGAGTTAGCAGCACCTTTTACCTGGAGTTAGCATCATTTGTTTTACCTGAAGTTAGCAGCACTTTTTACCTGGAGTTAGCAGCACTTTTTACCTGGAGTTAGCATCATTTTTTACCTGGAGTTAGCATCATTTCTTACTTGGAGTTAGCATAATTTTTACCTGGAGTTAGCAGCACTTTTTACCTGGAGTTAGCATCATTTTTAACTTGGAGTTAGCGGCACTTTTTACCTAGAGTTAGCATCATTTTTTACCTGGAGTTAGCATCATTTTTTACGTAGAGTTAGCAGCACATTCTACCTGGAGTTAGCAACACTTTTTACCTGGAGTTAGCATCATTTTTTTACCTGGAGTTAGCATCATTTTTTTTACCTGAAGTTAGCAGCACTTTTTACCTGGAGTTAGCATCACTTTTTACCTGGAGTTAGCATCATTTTTTACCTGGAGTTAGCATCATTTCTTACTTGGAGTTAGCATAATTGTTTACGTAGCATTAGCAGCACATTCTACCTAGAGTTAGCAACACTTTTTACCTGGAGTTAGCATCATTTTTTACCTGGAGTTAGCATAATTGTTTACGTAGAGTTAGCAGCACATTCTACCTAGAGTTAGCAACACTTTTTACCTGGAGTTAGCATCATTTTTTACCTGGAGACAGCAACACTTTTTACCAGGAGTTAGCAGCACTTTTTACCTGGAGTTAGCAGCACTTTTTACCTGGAGTTAGCATAATTTTTAACTTGGAGTTAGCGGCACTTTTTACCTAAAGTTAGCAGCACCTTTTACCTGGAGTTAGCATCATTTTTTACCTGGAGTTAGCATCACTTTTTACCTGGAGTTAGCATCACTTTTTACCTGGAGTTAGCATCACTTTTTACCTGGAGTTAGCATCATTTCTTACTTGGAGTTAGCATAATTGTTTACGTAGCATTAGCAGCACATTCTACCTAGAGTTAGCAACACTTTTTACCTGGAGTTAGAAGCACTTTTTACCTGGAGTTAGCATCATTTCTTACTTGGAGTTAGCGTCACTTTTTACCTGGAGTTAGCATCATTTTTTACCTGGAGTTAGCATCATTTTTTACCTGGAGTTAGCAGCACATTCTACCTTATGTTACAACTAGAGGCTTAGCAGCAGACACACAGTCATATCCCATGCTTTCTACACTGCGCCTTGTGTAAAGACTAGTTTAAAAGTTTACATTTACTTTTTTCTTTCTTTTATTTTGTGTCCTTCGTTTTCTTGCATTTGTGCGTGTTAGGAGGATGTAGACAATTCAGAAGGTTTGAGAAAGAGGAAATGGGAGGCATGCTTGGAAACTCAAAAGTGGGCTTTATTTTTAGTTTAGTTATTTAAATGCACATACACATTCTCTCTCTCTCTCTTTTCTTTTTTACACACAGCTCTCTCTCTCTCTCTGGCTTGGCTCTCACTTCTCCCACTTTTCCCACAGCAACAGAGAACAATCTTTAATAAACTAAAACACAGGTGTATGATTCCAGCCACTTACTGTACCTTCCTCCAGTCATAAACCGGTGCTCGGGTGGTATGAATAGACGACGAATATGAAAATAGAATATTACACTGGTAAAGTGTGAAACGTGAACCCCGGATTCCCACCAGCTAACAAATTAGCAACATAATCACTAATCATGAATATTTCAGTATTTACATCACTGTGTTTCCTTTCATTTATCAAGTCCAGGAATATCGTTAGTAATCATGCCAAATAATAATCGTCTAATGTAGACCAGCTTGGATCTTAGCTTGGACTGGAGTGGCTGAAAGCCTATTGAAGGTGAACCTATTCAGAGCTCTGATTAAAAAAAAAAAGAAAGAAAGTAATAATAATAATTAAATAAAGAAAGCTAATTGAGCACTCCTGACATCAAAATCAGGCTTTTGTGCGAGTTTGCTTTCATCGGCCCACACTTCCACCTACATGGCTGAAGTGTCTGTGTGTCGCTTCTGATTGACTGTTCAGACCAAGCCTCAGGTTTGCTTTATTAATCTGTTGCTTATTCAGGGCTTTAATCGTGATGTGGTTTAGATGTTACAGAGTAGTGAGGGACACGTGTAGTAAAGGTTCAAGTATTAGCTGTTCATCTTTCTAAGGACATGTCACTATCATCAGTTATACAACTGTGAAAAGCGACTTTATTTCCAAGCACAAACTAGTGCTACAACATGTTTTATTCCTTTTACACTACAGTATTTTGACTTTTATTGCAATGTTATATTTAGTAGAAAAATGACATCACACTTTTAACCATTTAGAGTTACATTTAATATTCGGACACATCCATGAAATAAGTTAAATCTTGTAATAAGAGTCAGTTTCTCAGTTTTTCTCTCTCTTGACTTGACCATTGAATGTCTTTGTCATGTCTCAATCCACAGTGGTGTTTAATGGCTCATATGAAAGTTGACACTCAGGGCTTTATTTATAGCTTTTTATAATTATTTCTGTTTAGCTTGCCTATTAGGGGTGATATATTCATAGAAAATTTCCAAATAATCAAAAATGGTTAGTTTTTTCCACACAAATGGAAAAATAAATGGTGTTATCAAACCCATTTCTGCTCTCTGAGATGCCCCAAGTGCTTGCTCATAAATCTGTTATCTTCAACCACCACCACCACAAAGGTAGTGGATGAAGAAACCCTTCTGTCCTCCCAAGACTTCGTCCATCAACATTAACCTGAATGTTAATCCATGTTTATACATCTTCCCTTTAGAAATCTGTTAATTTCTATCCATAGATGATGTGGAGCTGTTTCAGAAAACTACTAAACACATTCTGACCAATGAAAATACAGAATGATTTTTTTTTATGTAATAAATAAATATAAATATATCCAAGATCACGGTGTTTGTCTTTATACCTCACTTCTTTCATAGCCTACAGCTAATTACCCTGTATCATCACCTACCTAAAGTAAGATTTACAGGAAACTCTGGCAATATATATGATTTGAGGGGATATATATTAATATTTTTTTCTGTACATGTACAGGTTTAACTTCCTCTATGCATCTGTGTTGCAGCTCAGATCCACAGGATGTGTGAAGTGGATGTGACGTCTGAACCGAGCAGTCCGACGCTGTACAATGAGTCGTCAGATGCTTACTATCACGTGGACCGTTGGCAGAAGCTGCGCACAGCTGTGAGGAAACTCGAATTTTGGGAGAACTTCAGCCATGAACTTATTGGTAGTGGCTTCTTCTCCAAAGTCTATAAGGTAAGAAAAGGATATGCCGTGCGGCATAGATGTTAGGAGATTTGGTGGTTTCTCTCAGATACTTCCCACTTAAGTAGAACCTTTTTAGGACCCGAACACACTGTCTAAAAGCAAACACTATAAGTATAGCGTAAGTGCCGAGTGCTGTAATAGGAAAATAATCAATAATCAATAATCAATGACAGGGTGGTTCGAAACTGATACTGAGCAAATTTACAGTTAAATATTGAATATTTTACAATAAAAGCACAAAAGTGTTACACTAGAGTAATTTGTCCTTGATTGCAATCATTTATTAAATAATCATTACATATCATGACACTTTTGATTTTTTAGAAAGCAATATTATAATTATGGTTTAAAACTATATCCCAAGAATAATTTAGTGTATTCAGTTATTAATGGAAGCATTAAGTAGTGCTTTATTTCTTAGTTGAGGAACAAGATAGTATTAAATAAGTAATAAGATCTGGGTTATTATGTGCATTTTGAATATTCAAGCACATAGCGACGATTTGCTAGGTACTACAGACCAAGAATGACTTGATTGTGATAGATATATGTTTAGTTTTACACTCAATGGCCACTTTATACTTTATACCATGCTAGTTACTGAGTAGGAACCGACTTTGCTCTCATTTCTTCATAGCATGAATTGAAGAATCCTCAGTGTTGATATGACTGTATCACATAGTTGCTGCGGAATTGTCAGCTCCACATTCATGCAGTGAATATCCCTTTTCACTTCATCCCAAAAGAGCTCTACTAGATTCAGAACTGGTGACATGTAAAGGCCCAGGACCCTCGTTTAACATAATGACTTGTGCTTTGTGATCTGGCACGTTATCAAGCCATTATAAGATTGATGCTTTTTATTTTTCACATAATTCTGGGCAAACTATAGACTGTTGTGCATGAAAATCTCAAGAGTTTCTAAGATACTCAGATCAACCACCGTGAAACCCTACAAGATTGGATTTTTCTCCTCATTCTTACGTTTCATATAAACGTCCATTAAGTGAAGCTCTTGTGTCTCATGTTACTTTATTATTTTATGCATCACGCTGCTGTTTGAGATTTGAAATTTTTATAATTATTCAGAATATATTTCATAAACATTTAAAAAAACATAAATTAACTTTAGGTAACTATGATTTAAAAAAAAAAATTTAGCATCATTTTGCATTTATGTTTTTGAGGGTGTACAAGATAAGAATGTGGAACTGAAATGTTTTGTTATGTAAATATTTATAATTTGTATATGGGATTTCTGTATATATTGTGTTATTTGTATCCTGACATCCTGGTATTTGTGTGTCCCGTCTTTCAGGTGATGCACAGCACCACACGCAAGGTGATGGTGGTGAAGATTTATAAAAATGACGTGGATCAGGACAGCATCGTCAGAGAAATCAGCCTCTTACAAAAACTTTCTCACCCTAACATAGTCAGGTAAGCGTTCTTCTGTAAACGTGCAATCCTTGCCCCTGAATGTTTCGTACGTAAGCCGATCCGTGCAATTAGACCTCTCCTGATTTCATCAGAGCTTGGCCTGCTTTATAACAATACAATCTGGATTTTTTTTGCTTGATCATAACCCAGTACAGAGTGACACGATAATGTGTTTTTTTTCCATCTGACTTCATTGACTCCGAGTTACTGATATATGTGAACAAACAGAGCCTGTGACGCTCAGCACTGCTGCTACCCAGTCAGAGGGCACATGACATCATGGGGCATTTTACTTGTCAAAGCAGTCTCCAAGTGGTCTGTTCCTGTGTGTTATAAAAGCGTAAGACTCTTATCAAACCGCATCATGGCTCTACAGTTACCTGGTACCAGGACTGTTTTTCCACACTGAGTGTTATCAGAGTGTTATGCATTTAACATTTCCGTGCTGTGAAACAGATAATACTGCTCAAAAGATCTTTTGCTGTGCATCAAAAATATCAGGAACGTCAAAATCGTCATTGGTACAGATACTAGCTCAAGAAAATAAGACAAGAAAAATGATTTCAGCACTTTATTATTTAATTCTTAAATATACTAGTTCTCCTTTAGAGGCAAAAAGACTTTGTAGTACCCCAGAGAATAAAGATTTGCTTGCTTGCATGTTTGGTGTCTCTATCTATCTATCTATCTATCTGTCTGTCTGTCTGTCTGTCTGTCTGTCTGTCTTCCTGTTTGTCTATGTGTTTGCTTGTTTGTAGGTATGCATGTTTGTTTGTTTGGTTTGTCTATCTATCTATCTATCTATCTATCTATCTATCTATCTATCTATCTATCTATCTATCTATCTATCTATCTATCTATCTATCTATCTATCTATTTGTCTGTCTGCCTGGCTCATACTGCTCTGTGTTTGCTTGTTTGTTTGTTTCTTTTGTTTGTTTATTTGTTTCTATGAGTGTCCTTTAAACCTGTCTATGTGTAATGGTTAAAGTATTTCAGTAGTTTTGATTTGTATTCCATTCTACATAGTATTTACTTTGCCATTCTAACAGGAACAATCGTACAACTGTTCATTCATGTAATTAACACATCAGCCAGTCGTGCGGCAGCAACACAATGCATAAACCCATGCAAAAATAATACCCAGTGACCTTGACCATGCCATGGTTTTCTGTTGCCAGACAGGCTGGTTTGAGGATTTTGGAAACTGCTATTCTCCTGTGATTTCCACACACAAACAGTATCTCAGCTTTACACCAAGTTGTGTGAAAAAATTTAGTTAGCAGCAGTTCTGTGGGTTGTTGAAGACTGGAAATAGACCAGGCGATGTTTATCTTCACCCATCCAGGCAGATACCTGTTCCTGGCTGACAGGACTGGCTCTTTAGTTTAAGTTGTTTTGCCTTACTCCCCTGATCTCAAGAGGCGAACTAGCGACTGACGCTAGAGGCAGCAGTCTTTAGCCTCCTTGTTGGAGCACCCGCCTCCCATGCTGAAGACCCAGGTTGGAGACCCGCTTGGAGCATAAGTGATCAGTAGAGTCAGTGATTTACCTGACTATTTCTCCTTTTCTGTCATCAATTCAGGTATCTTGGAATCTGTGTGAAAGAAGACAAGCTGTATCCCATTCTCGAGGTGAGGTCCATGTCTTCCTTCTCTTTCTTTATTTTCTCTTATATTATTATGTGTCTACTTGCAACATTTTGTCACCTGCCATATGTTTTGTCATTTACCTTTAAGAGATTTATGAAGCTGTAATCTCTTGTCACACAACACGACAGATTTTTTAGACAGGATGTGGTAAGGCACACTTGCAAGCTGCATTTTGGTGGGTCATGTTATTTTAACACGCTTTTTTGTACTATCCACTTTTACTATACTGGCTGGATATGTTGTTGTCATCCCGAGCCGCATAATTGATTGTGGCATAGGTTTTACACCGAATGGCCTTCCTGACACAACCCTCCCATTTTATCCGGGCTTGGTACTGGCGCTGAGTGTTAACCCCTTCCTTGACCGGGACTCGAACCCGGGCGACTGCGGCAAGAGTGTAGTATACTGACGCTAATCCTGCTAATGGCTGGATATGTAATTTGTGATTTCTTATAGTTTATCTGCTCTCATTTTATGGAAACTGTGCTACATATGATAAATAGATTAGCTTGAACACAAACAGAACAAACCTTACCCAAGTATTGAAAAAAATGCTAGCTAACTATGCTACGGGGAAAGCCACACACCCATACTTCAGGAAGCTTCTCGATAGCGTCACTGTGGTGGAAATTATAAGAAAACTTGATTCAGTGTAATTAAAACCTTTAGCATAGTTGTGGTTGTGGGTTTTTTTTTTCCCTTTTTTGTATGAGTGAAAATGTCATTTGTTCTTTTGACTATTAAAAATAAAGACTGAAACACTCAGACCATCTGTTTTTCACATTTAGAAGTTTGTATTAATTAGTTTTTAGACAAATACCAAACAATATGCCAGGAAATAGACCAATACCAAACAATATGCCAGGAAACAATACTTTCTGTGACTTACAGAGTTCATTTCAAACTGCGAAGACGGGATGTTAGCTCTTTCTTGCCCTGAACATTTGATTGATGAATTGTTATTGTCATGTCCTTCTTGTTTGTCTGCTTCTATTTGTGTTTCTAGTATGTTAGCGGAGGCTGTCTGGAGGAACTGCTAGCTCGGAAAGATGTTCCTTTGTGCTGGAGGGAGAAAGTGGACCTGGGTTCAGACATCACCAGAGGAATGATCTACCTTCACTACAAGAATATCTACCACAGAGATCTCAACTCCAAGGCAAGTCTTAGAACAAGCAATGCAGCTTCTAGGGATGCCGTGTGTGTGTGTTATGGTCATTAGTTGCCAGGATTCCCACAAGTGCTCACCAAACCTCTGGTGATGAGCAGCAGATCTAAAGCAACAAGGCTACGCCATTCTTATGCTAATTCACTCACTCCCACTCTCAGACTCTCTCTCACGCACATACACTCAGACACACACACAAACACGGCCTTTCCCACATTGTTTGAAACTGCATAATGCTTGCTCAGTGTATAGTCCAGTCCACACACCCACCCACTCTTTTCATGTTTACGCTGCCCTTGGGTGAGATCAGCGACCCATTTGTTAGCCGTTTAGATAAGAAAAATCGAGCTGCGGGGAACAAAACTAGGCACAGAGCTCTCACACACACAGCACTGCACTGTCTGACACCGGCTACCACAATGAATAGATGCCTTTCACACACAGCGCTGTGCAGTTGCATGAACTTGTGCCAGCTTGTGCAATATGTGAACTCTAGTTCGCACTGGCATCATGAATAATAAAAATAAAAATATAATTAAAAAAATAAAACAAACATGAGATTAGCCTCCCCTTGTGCTTTTCTCCATAACAATGCAAGATGTGGCTGAATTTCGGAGTAAATGGTTTGAAGTTTTAGTCATATAAGCTGAACGAATAGAGTTGGGAATCTACACCTGGAATGTCTAGCTTTTTCAAATAATCTGTCTAGTTAGGAAATTTCAGACAAAATACCACTAAAATGTTTGGTTTCACTTCAGCCAAGGGCTATTTTCATACAGATACATGACACCTACAGTACACAAGCCTGTATTACAACTGCCATAAACCTACATAAGAGAGGAATAGTCTTGTTATAGGAGAATAATCAACAACAGGCATTTACAATATAATGATATTATCTTCAGTACATGATCTTATGTTGCCTCAATATCCAGTGATATCCAGACACCTGTTATGTATGACTAAAATACCCAAAAAAGCTTTAATTTCCACCAGTAAAATGATCCATGCCGGTGTTTTGAACCCCTACATCCAACTCATGTTCTCTTACCTTCTGTCATAATATTTTGAGTTCTTTAATGATAAACAAAATTCTTGGAAATCATTATAAATAAAAGTTTATATACTTCAGTCATTTATAACGTCAAGTTGATATACCATCTAAAAATAATAAGATAAAGACTAACAGCACACATATAATAAACTTGTGTTATGATGCTTAACTTAACTGGCTTCAGTTAAGCTCACTGTGTGTTTGCTATATCAGTCATCAAAACATCTACACTACACACTCACTCTAATTTAGGTTTAGTGAAAAATGCATAACTCTGTCATTACTGTCATCGTGGCACTGTAAAAGGTTTCCATTAAAATCCAAATAGCAAAATGAAATTCACTTCATATGAAGGTCAGTAGAAAAGAAACCAAACTCTGTCATTAGACTGTCATAGCATTGCCAAAGATTTTCATAGAAAATCGGAGAAATATGAAACTTTGTTTTAGGGCTAGAAAGAAACTGCATGTTGCTCTGTGATTCTTGTCAGCATTATAAACTTCCCTGTGTCCCAGGGTTATACCTGTGGGTTTCATTTGATGTTTTCATCAAAAATTCAGAAAAAGCTCAGGAGACACTAAAGAGCATCTTTTTAGGGAATGCTCACCTCACCTTTGCTCAGGTATGGTTTGCTTAGGCAAATTGAATGTAGAATAGAGGAGAGCATAAGAGAGTGTAGTAGAATGAATGAGTAGTTATGTAGTTAAGAGTAAAATAGAGGATAGTAGAGTAGAATAGAGGATCATAGACTAGAGTAGAATAGAACAGAGTAGAGAAGAATAAAGCAGAACAGAGTAGAGCCGAATAAATTAAAACAGTAGAGAAGAATAGAGGAGAGTAGAGAAGAACAAAGCAGATTAGAATAGACTAGAATAGAAAAGAGTAGAGTAGAGCAGAATAAAAAAAAGCAGGGTAGAGAAGAATAGAGCAGAATAGTGTAAAGCAGATTAGAATAGACTGGAATTAGAACAGAGTAGATCAGACTAGAGTAGAATACAGTAGAGAAGAGGAAAATAGAGCAGACTAGAATAGTTTAATGTAAGGCAGAATTGTATAGAATAGTATAGTATAGAGTAAAGCAGGAGAGTGTAGAGCAGAATTGTGAAGTGTAGAGTAGAATAGTGTAGACCAGAATAGTGTAGAGTAGAATAGTGTAGAGTAGTATAGAGTAGTATAGATTAGAGCAGAATAGTGTAGAGTAGTATAGAGTAGAGTAGGTGTGTAGAGTAGAGCAGAATAGTGTAGAGTAGTATAGAGTAGAGCAGAATAGTGTAGAGTAGAGCAGAATAGTGTAGAATAGTATAGAGTAGAGCAGAATAGTGTAGAGTAGTATAGATTAGAGCAGAATAGTGTAGAGTAGTATAGAGTAGAGCAGAATAGTGTAGAGTAGTATAGAGTAGAGCAGAATAGTGTAGAGTAGAATAGTGTAGTGTAGAGTAGAATAGAGTAGAGCAGAATAGTATAGAGTAGAGCAGAATAGTGTAGAGTAGTATAGATTAGAGCAGAATAGTGTAGAGTAGTATAGAGTAGAGCAGAATAGTGTAGATTAGAGCAGAATAGTGTAGAGTAGTATAGAGTAGAGCAGAATAGTGTAGAGTAGAGCAGAATAGTGTAGAGTAGTATAGATTAGAGCAGAATAGTGTAGAGTAGTATAGAGTAGAGCAGAATAGTGTAGATTAGAGCAGAATAGTGTAGAGTAGTATAGAGTAGAGCAGAATAGTGTAGAGTAGAGCAGAATAGTGTAGAGTAGTATAGATTAGAGCAGAATAGTGTAGAGTAGAGCAGAATAGTGTAGAATAGTATAGATTAGAGCAGAATAGTGTAGAGTAGAGCAGAATAGTGTAGAGTAGTATAGATTAGAGCAGAATAGTGTAGAGTAGAGCAGAATAGTGTAGAGTAGTATAGATTAGAGCAGAATAGTGTAGAGTAGAGCAGAATAGTGTAGAGTAGTATAGATTAGAGCAGAATAGTGTAGAGTAGTATAGATTAGAGCAGAATAGTGTAGAGTAGAGCAGAATAGTGTAGAATAGTATAGATTAGAGCAGAATAGTGTAGAGTAGAGCAGAATAGTGTAGAGTAGTATAGATTAGAGCAGAATAGTGTAGAGAGCAGAATAGTGTAGAGTTGTATAGATTAGAGCAGAATAGTGTAGAGTAGTATAGATTAGAGCAGAATAGTGTAGAGTAGAGCAGAATAGTGTAGAGTAGTATAGATTAGAGCAGAATAGTGTAGAGTAGAGCAGAATAGTGTAGAGTAGTATAGATTAGAGCAGAATAGTGTAGAGTAGTATAGATTAGAGCAGAATAGTGTAGAGTAGTATAGAGTAGAGCAGAATAGTGTAGATTAGAGCAGAATAGTGTAGAGTAGTATAGAGTAGAGCAGAATAGTGTAGAGTAGAGCAGAATAGTGTAGAGTAGTATAGATTAGAGCAGAATAGTGTAGAGTAGTATAGATTAGAGCAGAATAGTGTAGAGTAGAGCAGAATAGTGTAGAATAGTATAGAGTAGAGCAGAATAGTGTAGAGTAGTATAGATTAGAGCAGAATAGTGTAGAGTAGAGCAGAATAGTGTAGTATAGAGTAGAGCAGAATAGTGTAGAGTAGTATAGATTAGAGCAGAATAGTGTAGAGTAGTATAGATTAGAGCAGAATAGTGTAGAGTAGAGCAGAATAGTGTAGTATAGAGTAGAGCAGAATAGTGTAGAGTAGTATAGATTAGAGCAGAATAGTGTAGAGTAGTATAGAGTAGAGCAGAATAGTGTAGAGTAGAGCAGAATAGTATAGAATAGTATAGAGTAGAGCAGAATAGTGTAGAGTAGTATAGATTAGAGCAGAATAGTGTAGTGTAGTATAGAGTAGAGCAGAATAGTGTAGAGTAGTATAGATTAGAGCAGAATAGTGTAGAGTAGAGCAGAATAGTGTAGTATAGAGTAGAGCAGAATAGTGTAGAGTAGTATAGATTAGAGCAGAATAGTGTAGAGTAGTATAGAGTAGAGCAGAATAGTGTAGAGTAGAGCAGAATAGTATAGAATAGTATAGAGTAGAGCAGAATAGTGTAGAGTAGTATAGATTAGAGCAGAATAGTGTAGAGTAGAGCAGAATAGTGTAGAGTAGAGCAGAATAGTGTAGAGTAGAGCAGAATAGTGTAGAATAGTATAGAGTAGAGCAGAATAGTGTAGAGCAGAATAGTGTAGAGTAGAGCAGAATAGTGTAGAATAGTATAGAGTAGAGCAGAATAGTGTAGAGTAGTATAGAGTAGAGCAGAATAGTGTAGAGTAGTATAGAGTAGAGCAGAATAGTGTAGTGTAGTATAGATTAGAGCAGAATAGTGTAGAGTAGTATAGAGTAGAGCAGAATAGTGTAGAGTAGAGCAGAATAGTGTAGAATAGTATAGAGTAGAGCAGAATAGTGTAGTGTAGAGTAGAATAGAGTAGAATAGTATAGAGTAGAGCAGAATAGTGTAGAGTAGTATAGAGTAGAGCAGAATAGTGTAGAGTAGAATAGAGTAGAGCAGAATAGTGTAGAATAGTAGAGAGTAGAGCAGAATAGAGTAGAGTCCTTTCCTAATCCCCAAGGGGAAATTTGGTCTCACAGTAGCCACAATACAAAAGCAAATTTTAAGACATAGAGCAAGAATTTAAATAAAATAAATTTAAATTTAATTTAAAGTACATAATAAACTTAAAATCCACCACAAATAATCTCTGTACAGATTAAGTGTGTGAAAAATATTACAGGTGCAACAGTCAACTACTGACAATTTTAGAGCTTTACAGGTGAATCAGGTATAATGATGTTTTAGTGTAAGTTATTATTGCACTATGTAATGTAATGTAGTGTAAGTTATTATTACAACATAACAGTGTTGTTGAATTCTCTATTCTGATTGGTCAGAAAGTCCTGACATACTAATGCCAGCTTGACATCACAATGAAGATAAAACAAACATGTCTTTATGAAAGAAAACACCTTGAATAAATGTTTTGCTCTTGGAAAACACCATTGAGTGTGGATCGATATCAGGGTACATGATATGCTATAAGAGACTAGACCAATGCATTGCATAAAAATAATAATATTAAATAAAAAATAAAAAATAATAAAAAGTTATATTTTGGTATGAAATCATTTGAATCATTTGCATGATTAAAAAGCAGGACAAAAGCCTGTGGTAAAGTTTAGGTCACTCAGTACTCTGTACTCTGGATAAACTAAAAGGAGAAATACAGTATTAGGTAAACTTTTATTCCGTTGCTAAATTGCCACTGTGTGCTGTAGATTCCCTGGTTTACCAAAAAAATATTATTTCTATTATTAATAAAGTGTACACTAAAATTTGGCAGATTATTAGATTTTTTTTCCACTTTGAAGTCAAACTCGCACAAATTCTCTCGTACTCGGTTTCTGATTCCTGAATTAAAGGCTGGAAGATTCCCCGAGTACTCACATAATCAGAGGCCACTGCATCTGGAAATAGTAAAATAATAGTCATGCTGCAGACTCTAATGCAGAGCAGATGCTGAGCTCTGAGTGAAATCCATTCATCAGCACTTTCTTCTCCAAAAGCTCCCATTAGCCCATGTTTCCAGTGGCACATTTGGAGCAAAAGAAAGCTGTTACTTATTTCTGTTTGTAAATGATTGGCAGTACAGCATTTACAGTGTGAGACTGTCTGCTCTCTATTTTTAGACATTTGCTCCATGTCTAAAAAATGCAATAAATTGTCAGTCACTTGTGTGGATACAGTGCGAATGAATCGCATATAGCTTGTGTTTGTGTAGGATGTTTTGATGTCCGTATCTAATGTGTGAGTAAAAGCATGTAGGGGTGTAACAAAAAGCCAAAAAGCTGTATCTGTTTCTTGCTCCAAATATTCATAGCTGTATCTAAAACTGGTTAGCCAAAGTAGGTGTAGACTAAACCAGAAGGTGTTTGTGAGTTGTGTAGGACATTAAAAAAATTATCATAAGTAAGAGTAGGAACATAGATTGACTGGTAAATTGAGAGCTTCGCTCAGCTCCTTCTTCACCACAACAGACCAGTACATAGACCACATTGCTGCTGCCGCTGCACCAATCCGTCTGTCAATCTCACACTCCATCCTTCTCTCACTTGTAAACAAACCCCAAGATACTTAAACTCCTCCACTTGAGGGAGGAACACCCCTCCAACCTGGAGGGGACAAACCACCTTTTTCCGGTCGAGAACCATGGCCACGGATTTGGAGGTGCTGATCCTCATCCCAGCCACTTCACGCTCGGCTGCGAACTGCCCCAGTGCACGCTGTAAGTCCTGGCTCGAAGGAACCAACAGGACAACATCATCTGCAGAAAGCAGAGATGAAATCCTATGGTCCCCAAACCGGACTCCCTCCACCACCTGGCTGTGCCTAGAAATTCTGTCCATAAAAATAATGAACAAAACTGGTGACAAAGGACAGCCCTGCCGGAGTCCAACGTGCAATGGGAACAGATCTGACTTACAGCCGGCAATGCTAACCAAGCTCCTGCTCTGGTCATACAGAGACCGAACAGCCCTTAACAGAGGGCCACGGGCCCCATACTCCCAGAGCACCTCCTACAGAATGCCACTAGGGAAACGGTCGAATGCCTTCTCCAAGTCCACAAAACACATGTGGACTGGTTGGGCAAACTCCCGTGAACCCTGAAGCACCCTGTGAAAGGTAAAGAGCTGGTCCAATGGTCCACGACTAGGACGAAAACCGCATTGTTCCTCCTGAATCCAAGGTTTGACTAAAGGTCAGACTCTCCTCTCCAGTACCCTGGAATAGACTTTCCCTGGGAGGCTGAGGAGTGTGATTCCCCTGTAGTTGGAACACACCCTCCGATCCCCCTTCTTAAAAAGCGGGACCACCACCCCGGTCGCCCAGTCCAGAGGCACTGTTCCTGACTGCCACGCTATGTTGCAAAGACGTGTCAGCCAAGACAGCCCCACAACATCCAGAGACTTAAGGTACTCAGGGCCTTTTTGTACCATTTTCTACTCAATATTGCTGAACAGTACATAAATCTTGGCCAAGGTCTTACATTAAATTTAGCACTTGAGAGGCCAGATTCCCAAAGTACTCACATAATCAGAGGCAATCTGGACACACTAATGCAGACCAGATGCTGCAAGCCATGTCTGGCCTGTTTACCAGCACCTGTTGCCCCAAAAGTCCAATTTGCCTCTGTTTAACCTACCTCAATCAGGACCGGAGTTCCCATCTGACTCATGCCAGTGTCTCTGCCACACGATATTAGAGTCAGGGTTTTTGGGGCTTTTTTTAAAAAAATGATTTAAAGTCATCATGCTTGGAAAAGGAAGCATCACTACTGATCTTGAGTCAGAAATCTCAAGTGAATCATGTGTCTAGACAAGCCTTTAATAGAGCATGCAAGAAACATGGCTTAGATGGAGGCTGTTAATATGCCCTCAGGGAGCTCAGGAACATAGAGGATAAACCAGAGGGGTTATGGGTAGTGAGAAGCTTTGTAGAAATACAGGGTCAGGGCTGAATAATTCATGCAGCTGTGAGAGTGATGACGGCAGACTTTATTGAAGCAAGCTGGCAGAGAGAGCATGTAGGAGTTCTGCTAGAGCAATCAGTGATGCACTTCTCTCTCAGGATTTCAGTTACACTGCCAGACAAATGACCTACATTTGATCATTTTTGCTTAACATCTGTTTAGTGGTGCATTTATCTGTTCTGTATTCAGAATTAAGCCTGAAGTGGAAAGGTTTTGCCCCAGTGACATTTTCTAACAAGTGTTATATGATGCTATTTTATCCTAATACTGACAACAAACTACTAAAGATGTCTTTCTTCCTGCAAGCTGGACCTCTTTTTTTTAAAGCTTTTGTTGTGTCCCAGGGTATCCTAATCATCTAGATTATATCTGTATACCTTTAAGCATTTTCTCCCTAATTTGGTCTCTTGCCAATTCCTGCTAACTAGCCAGATCTCCCCTATCATCACATCATCCAGCCAGGAAGGATAAAAGGATGAAGGCTAATATGTGTTTCCTATGAGACACCTGTGATAATCATGCTTCATCACAGGGTAGCGTAACACACTTAGAGGCATCAGGTGGCTATTTACCTTCCTTCGGATACACAAGCTCACAGACTCCCATGTGTAACTCTGCTTGACAAGGGAGAAAGAGTATAACATCTCTCCCACCTGAAGAGGACAGTTTTTGCTCCCTTGGCTCCCAGCAACAGATGTCTGTAGCATCATCTGTGTGAAGGGAAGCTTAAGTGTGAATCCTCTTCATATCTACATGTGCATTTGTTTAGAATGTATTAACTAATACATTATCTGTTAACATATTTGTATTTGATAACATAAGATGGTGTACATTTATAAGGAAAAGGTTTGTAAGTCATAGGACATGACAGTGTGTGACGTGGCCGGATGGAATAGTGGCCATTGTAGAAGAAGCCATGGCTGCACTACTCCTTAAAATCTTTCACTTTTCTGATGACAAAAAGATTTTTGAGCTCTTGAGCTACAGCAATGAAAAGGCCTCAATTTTGAAAGCGACACACGTGTAGGTGAAGACGAGAGACTGGAAGTTGGCCTACACTGCCCTCTTCTGGCTCAAGACACGTGATACACTGGAAATTAAAGAGGTTAAAATGTGACTAAGAATTCTTTGGTGAATTACACAGAATTCCTGGTTAAGTCAATATTATCAGTATATTATCATCGATTCCAAGAAGCTGTCAGAATCTAAATATCATATCCATCATCACCAGAGTAATTTAATATTTATGTCTTAAAATCGTTCCACATTAATTTTTCGATATCTATTCTATATCCTGCAAACTGAGACATGGAATTGAATAATGCCTTAATGTTGAAACCATTTCAAAGATTTTTTTAAATCTCCTACTGATTTATTTTTTGCTTTCCTCCTACAGAACTGTTTGATAAGGGTGACTGCCCGAGGCAGAGAGGCTTTGGTCACAGACTTTGGTTTGGCCAGGGAGGTAGTCGAACTTCCTGCCAAAGACAGGAAGCTGTCACTAGTTGGTTCAGCTTTCTGGATGGCACCAGAGATGCTGCGTGGGGAACCTTATGACCGCAAGGTGATGAGAAACATTCATTCCTAAAAATAAAACTGCTAACATAATAACTTAAGCTCACTTTAGGAGTCACTGGGCTTGTCTTTAACCGTTCTTAAGGCTGATTTGGCTTTTTGTGTTATGATTAGGTTGACGTGTTCTCCTTCGGGATAGTACTGTGTGAAATCCTGGCCAGAATCCCAGCAGATCCAGAAATACTTCCAAGAACGCAGGTAAACATAGAATTAAGATAATATGATCAAACACTCTTAGGATTCAAATAATATTAACATAAACTGCTTTTATATTATGTGAAAGTTTGTGATTGGTATTTAGGTCTTATTGAAGCATGTTCTCTTCTTCTAATACTTTGTATGTGTGTGTGTGTCAGGACTATGGCTTGGACATCTCTGCATTCAGGAAGTTGGCTACTGGATGTCCACAGCGTGTGCTCGACCTGGCAGCTAACTGCTGTTTGGTACGTACCAGACTTTCATAAATCAGCCATAAGCACCACAGGAATGCTCTATGAAGCGAAACTGAAATTCAACACAATCTAGCAAACTTTTATTGCTTTTTTGAAATTTCGAAATCAATTTTCAGAATCAAAAATCTGCAAATTTTCCAGATTTGGGGCAAGACATAATCATAAACCCTCTACAAATCACTGTGTCGAACATGACTACAGCTATCGTAGTCATGATTTGTGTCTTCACTTCCAGAAACCAGTGCTTGCAGTTTTGCAAATTCAAGTAGTTCATTCAAGTAATTCAGCAAAAAGCACAAAATGCAAAAAAAAAAAAGAACAGGTTGCATCAGCAAAATGCAGTAAAATCAAGCCATTTCGGATACAACAATAAAAAGACATCTGCGAACTTTGGGACTGGTTGTTTACAAGACAAAGATATATATATATATATATATATATATATATATATATATATATATATATATATATATATATATATATATATATATACATCGATCAGACATAGCATTCTGAGCACTGACAGGTGAAGACTGATGATCTCCTCATCATGGCACCTGTTAGTGGGTGGGATATATTAGGCAGCAAGTGAACATTTTGTCCTCAAAGTTGATGTTAGAAGCAGGAAAAATGGACAAGCGTAAGGATTTGAGCGAATTTGATGAAGGGCCAAATTGTGATGGCTAGACGTCTGGATCAGAGCATCTCCAAAACTGCAGCTCTTGTGGGGTGTTCCCGGTCTGCAGTGGTCAGTATCTATCAAAAGTGGTCCAAGGAAGGAACAGTGGTGAACCGGCGACAGGGTCATGGATGGCCAAGGCTCATGGATGCACGTGGGGACTGAAGCCTGGCCCGTGTGATCCGATCCAACAGACGAGCTACTGTTGATCAAATTTCAGAAGCGGTTGTTCGTCTCAATAGTTGTATAAAACAGCAGAATATCAACAGCAGTGTAGACTTCACATGTTCACATCACTTGCACAGCTCAATATATCTGACTGTCAAATTGCTGTTTCAGATCGAGGCATTCCGGAGGCCATCGTTCACCGAGGTGCTGGACGAGCTGTCTGATATCGCAGATACGCTGGAGCCACCTGCACACACAGAGCTGACCACCGGCTGAACTTCTTCACACACAGCAGTCCTACAGAAAATCCTGCATGCTTCTGTACATACGCCTCTCCCGAGCGTCCGAGCAAAACATCTCGACAGGATCCAGCCGGACAGACGGGAACAGATCGAGCTGTGAGCCTGACAGGCATCGTTAATGGAATAAAAGACGCTGAATATTCTCTATTCAGAGTTCCACTACTGACCTAAGATCAGTTCGATAAAGTTATGCAGAAATATCAGAACTGCTGCTGCTGCTGCTAAACGGACACCATATTCAGATTCCATGGACAGTATGATCTAAATTTAAGCTTTTCTTCAGTGTGTAACCGTTTTCGAGCCTTAACCAGTCACACCTTTGGGACCTGCTGTGTCACACAGGTTTATACCTCACATTTTAATATTATCCAGACCTGGAAGATAACAGAATGATGATGATGATGATGATATTTCTCCGTCGATTCAGGCATAAAGGTGAATCTATTTGATATTTTTGTACATTTTTGTACATAACACACACACACACACTAAGTATTTTGCTACACATTCCTCCATATTGTATTTGTATCTCATCTCAAAAGTTGCTTTTTATTATAATGTGCTTGCCGAGTTGTGTAAAATATTTCTTATATAGTATTAAGAGATGTTATTCAAACACGACCTCCTACCTTGTGAGGTTTGCGTTCACACTTTCATTAGCACCAGTGTTCCTTTTTTTTTTTTTTTTCTAAACCAGGAGGTCAGTCCATGTTTGTTAGAAGAATCAAGACTCAATAGGACCAAAAAGTGTGCTAGATTTTCCCTCTTGCTATCTGTGCAGCATGTTATCGATCAGCTCAGCTCCCTATTTTTTAACGTATTAAGTACATTCATTTGTTTTTCTTGAACAAGGAAGTATTTGCTTTATAAATATTGCACAATAGTAAGTGTATAAATTATATACTGGCACAGCCAAAACTATTGGCACCCTTGGATTTTATCGATACAGTAAAACATTTTGAAATGGAAAGACCTTTTCATCATCTTATTCATGCATGTTTGGTTTGCAGTGAAAGTGTCTGCATGGACATTCTTAAATGGCCTGTATTATATTACTCCTAATACATGGATCGTAAAATACATAATGAATTAATATGAATATTAATCCATGACACATTTAAGATCTAGTTACATAAAATTCCTTGCGTACAAAGATCCATGTAAGCATCTACTACGAACAAACAGTGAAAAAATGGTGGGTTACAAATAATTAATAACAAATTGTACTCATTAGCAAATTGCGGTGGTTTTAGAGGAATAAAATATGCTGTGATGACTTTGCTTCACAACACACCATCGCTGGTTATTTTCTCTAAGAGTCACGATTTATTCCTTACTTATCCTGTTATATTATAGATGAACAGGACTGTCACGCTCGCTCTGATCTGAAGTGTAAATGAAAACCATGTACCACCGCTTTCATCACACACACACAGACCCTTATTAGCTTTCATATCTCATTACCTGCTGTTTTATTCCAAGCTCTGAACTCTTAGCTATGTTAATTCTATAATAAACCAGGCTTGTTTTACTTTGAAGCCGTCACTGGATGACTCAATGCAAATGAGCGAAATAATAGTGTGCTATAAGGATCATCCAAACAACCACAACAAAAAACAGTGCCAAACAAGGAAAAAAAAAGCAATATGCTAAAAACTCATGAGTGGAGTTTTGTCCTTGTAGGATCTAGGATCTTATTGGAACTCATATTTGTCTTGTTATTGGGAAGTTACTGGAAATGACAGAAATTGGGAGTTTTAAACTCCTAAAAGATATGCTTGAAATTTCTATTTTAAAGATATATATATATATATAGGAAATTTATTCTAAATCTGAAGAAACCATCCTGTAAAAACCTATATTGGTCATAAATGTTTAATAATTCATGAAAGACATGGTTTTTAACAGTTCATTTCTTTGATTTAAAGCTTACATAAACTGTGCTGACAGCCTAAATAGATCCCTGTAGAAATGTTCCTAGAGAATATTACTATCTTGTCCTGTAAGTAAGACAGTTTCTATGTGAATTTTCTAGAAATGGTTTTGAAATATGATCGAAGTTACGTACTGGAATCCCTTAGGACTTCCAGAATTCCAAGGGAATACTAAATGAAGCATCCCGATATTTCAAACTAACCCATTTCAGTGTGTGTGTGTGTGTGTGTGTGTGTGTGTTCAATCTCTGTAGCCTCAGATTTCTGTTCTTACTGACAGGAGTGGAACCTGATGAGTTCTTCTGCTGTTCAGTTTACCTCAATGTTCTGAGATGCTTTTTGCTCACCATGCTTTGGGTTTTTAAGTTACTATAGACGTTGTGTGACCATTCTGGTCATTCTCCTCCGACATTCCTCACTGACAAGTCGTTTCCACCCGCAAAACTGTTATGTATAAAAATCCCAGGAGATCAGCAGTTTCTGAAATACTTAAACATCTGGCAACAAAACCCTGCCCGAGATCACACTTTTCCCCATTCTGGTGTGTGATGTGAACTTTAACATTAGCTCTTGGTCTGTATGTGTATTATACACTATATTGCCAAAAGTATTCGCTCACCTGCCTTGACTCGCATATGAACTTAAGTGACATCCCATTCCTAATCCATAGGGTTCAATATGACGTCGGTCCACCCTTTGTAGCTATAACAGTTTCAACTCTTCTGGGAAGGCTGTCCACAAGGTTTAGGAGTGTGTTTATGGGAATTTTTGACCATTCTTCCAGAAGCGCATTTGTGAGGTCACACACTGATGTTGGACGAGAAGGCCTGGCTCTCAGTCTCCGCTCTAATTCATCCCAAAGGTGTTCTATCGGGTTGAGGTCAGGACTCTGTGCAGGCCAGTCAAGTTCATCCACACCAGACCCTGTCATCCATGTCTTTATGGACCTTGCTTTGTGAAGCAGTCATGTAGGAAGAGGAAGGGGCCAGCTCCAAACTGTTCCCACAAAGTTGGGAGCATGGAATTGTCCAAAATGTCTTGCTATGCTGAAGCATTCAGAGTTCCTTTCACTGGAACTAAGGGGCCAAGCCCAGCTCCTGAAAAACAACCCCACACCATAATCCCCCCTCCACCAAACTTTACACTTGGCACAATGCAGTCAGACAAGTACCGTTCTCCTGGCAACCGCCAAACCCAGACTCGTCCATCAGATCGCCAGATGGAGAAGCGCGATTCGTCACTCCAGAGAACGCGTCTCCACTGCTCTAGAGTCCAGTGGCGGTGTGCTTTACACCACTGCATCCGACGCTTTGCATTGCACTTGATGTATGTGATGTATGGCTTGGATGCAGCTGCTCAGCCATGGAAACCCATTCCATGAAGCTCTCTGCGCACTGTTCTTGAGCTAATCTGAAGGCCACATGAAGTTTGGAGTTCTGTAGCGATTGACTCTGCAGAAAGTTGGCGACCTCTTCGCACTATGCGCCTCAGCATCCGCTGACCCCGCTCCGTCAGTTTACGTGGCCTACCACTTCGTGGCTGAGTTGCTGTCGTTCCCAAACACTTCCACGTTCTTATAATACAGCTGACAGTTGACTGTGGAATATTTAGGAGCGAGGAAATTTCACGACTGGATTTGTTGCACAGGTGGCATCCTATCACAGTTCCACGCTGGAATTCACTGAGCTCCTGAGAGCGACCCATTCTTTCACAAATGTTTGTAAAAACAGTCTGCATGCCTAGGTGCTTGATTTTATACACCTGTGGCCATGGAAGTGATTGGAACACCTGATTCTGATTATTTGGATGGGTGAGCGAATACTTTTGGCAATATAGTGTATGAATGGTCAGTGCTGAAAAGTGCTTTAATTAAAGTTGTATAAACTCCTTAAAATGACCGAAGTCTTAATGAGACTTTAGTCAGACTTTTTTTCAGACTTTAGTTCTAGTTTCAGTCTTGTAACTTGTTATGGAAAATACAACATGAACCCATGCTTGTGAAAAATTAACACTCTTGGATACGGTTGAAAAGTTGCTAGGTTAAATTAGGACATGGATCTTTTGTTTGTTTGTTTGTTTGTTTTTTTTAATAAGACCAAACTAAATCAATGCAACTCTCCCTTTGATTTTCTTTCCAAATTTTGCACAGGATCAATCAATTTCTTCAATTACTTAATTCTGTGAGAGTCACAGGATTTTCATTAATGTCCATGAGCTACTCTACTCTAGTCCTTGTCTCATCCCATTTCACAAATACAAGGATCATTAACGGATTCCTTATTGACTCTGTTGCCCCTAATATGCTTACGTTATTGATCTCAGCTCTCCTCTTGATACCACCACCCATGGCATGCTTATTATTAGTGGTACTGGTGCTCTCCTGATTTGCCTTCCTACCTCATTAAAAGACAATATTTCAAATTTGTCATGAAACATATTCTTCACTGCGCCATCACTCATGGTGTCCCTCAGGGATCCGTGCTTTTCAGGATTTACAGCACATGCTTCGACTTGGCTACATAATTCAATGACTACATGAATTTTTACTGCTGTGTTGATGATAAATACATTTTTAGAAGTAAGTCCTCTGCTCACACCATGCCTCAGACCTCAGCAAGCGCCTGCATCTGTGATATTAAGCACTGGATGCCCTCTAATGTTCTCCAAACCAAAATACCAGTATGTACAGTGGCTTGCGTAAGTATTCATCCCTTAAAACTTTTATGACATGATGACATGATCCGATGAAGTCCATTTCAGTTCCAGGCTGTAACACTACACTATGTGGAAAGGGTCAAGGAGGGTGAATACTTCTGATCTGATACTTCTTCTTCTAGATCTGAGGATGATGTACATGGGGTGCTGGTAATATTTTCCCAGACTCTCACTTTCGATGCCTTTTTTCTTTTCTACAACATTACAAATCTGAACCCTACTTCACATGAAAGATGCAGAAACTGTAGTTTATGACTTCATAACCTCTAGCCTTGGAAGAATAGTCAGAGTAATAGACAAACCAATCCCATTACCAAACTACAGTAGATAATGTTGTGTCTTCACAGCTCCAGACTCCCTGGTTCCTGAGCTCTGAGTGCATGTTCACTCCATGTCCACATGAAATTCCTCTTGGTCCTTGTCCACTTCCCAACAACATTCCAGTAGCTGGATTGGTGATTCTAAATTGCATGGTGTCTTGTCAACTCATGTAGCCAGACCTTCAGACTAATTGCAAAAGGCTTCGAATGTGGTAGTGTACTGGTTAAGGTGTTGGACCTGTGATTGCAAGTTTGTGAGTTCAAATCCCAGGTCCACCAAGTTGTCACTACTGGACCCTTAAGAAAGGCCCTTATCCTTTAAATGCTTAGTTGTATAAAATGTCACTTGCTCTGGATAAAGGTTTCTGCCAAATGCCATAAATGTAATGACTCTATAGTAGCTGTTATTGGCCAAGGAGTTCATTTTGTTCTGCGTCATGTTTAGGGGTGTGAAAATTTAATCTAAAAAACAGACCAGCAAGCTTGCAACCATAGATACTTCATTTAAGAAAGCCTTTCAAAACTTCACATCCTTTGTAAAATCCAGCATTTAGCTGATCCTCATAAGGCTCATTGTCCCAGTTGTGAACGTGATGGCTTCCTTCTTTCATGAGGGAATTAGAGCGTCACGACGGCTTTGTTTCCAGGCAGAACAACCAAAAATGTGACACACACGTCTCCAAGAAATCCTTTAAAATCGGATATCGACCTCAAAATTTCCGGAGAGTTTTGTCTGCCATATTCATCAGAAGTTCAGCCAACAGTTTGTGGGTGTAACGTCTGAGGCTGAGACTATAGTTTCCCATGTATCTCGTCCACTATTTCCAGGCCAGACTACGGATCTACTACAACCCTGACCTGGATAAAGTAGTAATTGATGATGATGGTCAAAAAATTATCCTCATATTATCCCTATCCCTTAGAACCTCAAGTTACTGGTTATGACTTATTGGCTTTTTAAGATCACTTTATTCATCTAGCATACAAAATTCACAGGAATTTACATTGAGCACTATCTCCGAGGGACAGGTAGGTAAGAATCAAGACTCTACTCTCTTCTGGCACCTGGGTGGTGGAACAAACTGGAAACTTCCCCTAGTCAAGTCAATTCAAGAAGCTTTTAATGTTATTTCAACGATACATAGCTGATGCAGTATATAGTGAGAAGAAACATCATTTCTCCAGAACCACAGTGCTACATACAGGACAAACAGGACCATGGACCATGGTGTCCTAGAAGTCAGAACAGTCACAGCTGAATAACTGTCAGTCTTTCAGTCCACATATAAAGGCCTACCACTTCCTTGAAATAACTAGCACTATATTTAAAATAAATGGTGCTCTTCTTGCTTTATTACCTTCTCACAGTTTTAGACTGATGGTATTCTTAATCTGCGACCTCGTGAACCAGTATCGATGTGTTCATTGATAGAAACTCCAGAAGCTCTTCTGTAAGTCACTCTGCATAAGAGCATCTGCCAAATGTCATAAATGCAGGGGCGGACTTAACCAATAAGCGAGGTAAGCAGGGAATTAGGGGGCCTCGACCAATACCAAGAAGCCTATATAAATCATATAGTACTTATTACTTTTCTATCATATATTGTATGGTCTGTCTATAACCATTAAGATTTTTACGTTATTATTACATCTTTTCAAATGTGGGTCCCCCCCATGATTCATAAATAAAACATTCCTATCGTATTGCACATGTGCGAGATTCCCATACCTGGAATCGCTTAGGGCCCCTAAATCACTAAGTCTGCCCCTGCATAAATGTAAAGGTAAATTCTGATAAATAAAGTATCTTTTTTATATATTGGTCATTGTGTAGAGTTACTGTTGTTGGGAGAAAAGCTGTTCAGGTGTTGTGTGGAACTGGTTTTGATCAAGAAGCGCCATTTTCCTCATGGTAGAGTGCAGGCCATGGTGATTTCTTTCAGCTAACTCCTTACTTCATCTCATACAACTCCACCTTTCTCCTCATTCTGTGGACTTTTATATCACATCTCTATAATCTTGGATAAAAATGGATATTGAAACTTACTGTAGACCTACTGTAGTTTTCCTATATTTCAACTAATGATAGGCGCTCAAGCTAACACAAAGCTGCTTGTCAAAGTCCATCGCTCAAATCCCCGTGACTTGAAACAACACAAAAGGCTTCAGAAGATCATAAAAGAATCAGATTCATTCAGAGATTACACAACATCCTCGGCTTTCAGACCGTATTAACATGCAGAATAGGCAGGAATGAATAATTAAGCAGTGTCTTCCTGAGCTTTTTGTGTTTTCGCCTTTGTGAAGTGGCAGCAAGGGAACATCAAGAGGCGATATTCTTTTCTGCTGTATTAATTAATTACTACTGTCCTGCTGTATTAATTATCACAGATTTACGATGTTGTATCTGAAAGTGTGCTTCATCTTCATCTTTTACTAAACTACTAAATTCAAATAAATACCTTCAATCATGTGTTAGTTAGTGGAAGAGACTTAATGCCACCAGAAGATGGCAGTGTCTTTTAAGAATAGAATTCAAACCCATTTTCGAAGGTTCTTGATGACCAGAAGCCAATTTCCCTCTTCTATTAGGTTTAATATATTCCAACAAATTGGACGTTATGCAAACAAATCTGTCTCTCTGCATATTCTGCATGCCCCAGTTTTAATATATTCTCAGGAACTTTAACCAGTTTCGAATTCATTCGAGCAATGTTGAAATCATTTCTGGAACAACCATTAGTCAGGCTAATGCATTTCAGGCATGAGAAATTTTATCTGAGAAGATGCATACGGTAGCTGAGCATCTCTCTATAACAGTGAACCCGTTCAATTACATTTTTTTAAATATTCTGTGAATTTGTTGGGGGGGTTTTTTACAGAAAAAATGGACTTTGCATGGATGTAGTCCTGTAGGGCATATGTTAATAAAGTAAATGTCAGACATGATAACTTATAATTTATTTTACACGAGGAATATATCGTATTTTTTCAGACGCCATTTTCCCTTACTAATAATGCTTTTTCGCAGGGTTCACTGGTTGTTTTTCCAATTTTCTCAACAATTTGGTTGCCTGCCAATTCCCAATCTCCCCTATCATATAACAGCTAGTGCGAAGGCAACCTCTTCAACCGTATGTCTTCAAACTCACTACACACTCAAAGGAAAACACTATCTTCCCTCATCATACCTGATCTCACAGTTGGATGCGATTGGCTAGCATCACTGTGATTGACAGAGGAGAGAGAGAGAGAGAGAGAGAGAGAGAGAGAGAGAGTACAACTCTCCCACCTAGAGAACAAGGTCAGTTTTGCTCCCGTGGATCCGGATTTTTGGGATTCGAGCTTGTGACCTCCTGTACCCGTTTTTTATTAGCATGACCTAATGAATGGGTTTTCATGCTAATTCTTTTAGTCGAAACCCCCCAATGTTTCATGCTCCACTTTAAAAGCGCTGATCACTTCCTTGTTCATTTACCACCATCTAAAAGTGGCACGCTCCACCGGTCCCGAGGAAAGAATGAATCATAACACATGATTAGCCATTCAGGTTCGTGACAACAGCTGAAAAATGAGGCACTAGAAAAAGCTCCATGACCTTAATCTGGCTTTGCAATTAAACTGCTGAGAAGCCTCTGAGTGGCTCACACTAAACTCACAGCCTCGTATCACTACCTTAATTAAACTCATCATTGTCTCTCTCTTTATAACTCTTTATATCTCACGCTTCCATCTATCCTGCACAGTCTTTCTTTATTGTCATCATAGATCCCCATTAGGCTCCTAATATCATACAGTCTGTGCACCATATTTATATGATAAACCAAATGGTGGAGTGATTGTATTTTGAGGTTTGTTTGAATCTAATAAGCTTGAAAAAAAAAAAAAAAAAAAGATCTGGGTCTCTTGCTGTGAACTGAAGGCTGCAGGGAACATTTGCATAGAGAAAAGCATGATGAATTGCTGGAAGTTTGGCTTCTATTTGGCTGGAGTTATATAATCTATTGCTGCATAAACGGCTTTAATAGAGATTGTAAAGTCTGAGTTACAGCCGTTTCACGTGCGCATATGCTAGAGCTCTTTTGTGCTAGTTAAAATGATATGCAGGACAGATACTGTGTGTGCTCAATAAAGTTGAAAAGGGTGTGATTTACCTGAAAAGGATAAAATAAAAGGTCGTAAAAGAGCAGTTTCCGGCTGATAAATAGGCTATAGTGTGTTGGTGTTATCATCTGACTGCTGTCTATAGTATCAGTATAATGAAAGAGGGAAAAGGGCAGAGTATCTGAAGAGCCTGTGTAGTAAAAGAAATCGATGACGAGTGTCCGATATCTTTATTAAACTTCTGATTTCGGTGGCGTGTCTTTTGCAGTTTAATTGTGAGAGCGCTTCATGGGCATGATCACTCCCAGAAGTGTCATCTAATGGACAATTCTATTTAATTTATTTATTATTTAATATATATAAAACCATTAGGAAGCTTTATAGCACAGTTTCTCCTAGAGTTTGGAATAAAACTATTGCAAATGCATACAGTCATATAGAAGACACATAGGCAACACAATTCATGCTATTACTTCTCTTACCACTAGACATACATAAAATGTACATCTCATTTGGCATTTTAATATATTGTGCACTGTGTACCACTTATACTTCAGTTGGACAATACATGCTTGGTATATTTACTATCCACCCTCTTCTGCATACATGAGCTCAAAGACACACACAATTGGCTGTCACTGTGAGTGACAGGGGAAAGAGGAATATTGTCCCTCCCACTCAGACAGCGCAACCAGGTTTGTTCCCCTGGCATCAAGATGATTCACACTCACATCTCCTGATGAAAGGACAAACACTTTCCATTTGCTTTTCTCACCTGAAATGAGGTATTTATTAAGTTAGTGCAAAAGTGCAAAAGGGGAGGTACTTGGGCATTTCAATGACTGCTCACCATTAAGCTCAGTCTCATCTTAGGCAGAAAAAAGTGCTCTCTCATTGGACATTAAATGATTTTAGTTTGTTTAATCAGGTGACATGAGTGATAATAAACAGGGTGTGGGAATCCACAGCCAGGGCTAGAAAGAAATCAGCCCCAAACTTCATATACTGTATGGTCACAGGTAGTGCTGCCGTTCTTTGCTTCAAAATGTAAAGATGAATCCAATTCTGGAAAATATGACTCCAATTCATTTTTTACTTAAAGTCTAGCCTATTTATACCCTGATCTACTGAACTATCAATTACGAGAGATAAGAGAGTCTCCAGAGAACTTATCTAGAAAGTGAGCGAATGGTAATCGAATAGAAAAGGAAAAGATTGCTACACTTTATTACTGAGCTGAGGCTAATCATTAATGCTCGGCATCTCATACAGCATGGAACTACTTAATGTAGTGTATCGTGCTAGAGAAATAACAGTCTGACCTTCATCAGACCCTGCTGTGCCCGACCTTCATTTCATCTCCTCCTCTTCCTTTTGTTCCACCTCCGCTTTCCTTCTTCCTCCATCTCTCTGGTAGTCAAGGTTGCCTCTTCCTCCTCCTCCTCCTCCTCCTCCTCCTCGTCCTCCTCTTCCTCCTCCTCAGGGTCCAGCCTCCCTGGGGTGTGTTGCAAAACCTATGATCAATTGAGACCTTTCAAATGTCACAGGCAAATCTAACAGTTCAGCAGGGTGCCTCAAGCACCAAGAACTCTCATTCTACCAGGCAAAGGGAGGGTCGACTTTCAGAATTGTAGACTAATGAATGCTTTAAGAGGATAAAATGTAGTTTTTGGGTAATGTAAGAGTTAGGAGGTGGAATGACATTAAAATAATAATTAAAAAAAAAAAATCACTGCATGAAGACTGGTACAGCCTATAATCATGCTCTTTGCTATTTCTCAGTAAGGAATAACACTTTGGGGCATGCTGTTAGAGGAAAAGAATCAAGGTGGTTTAATGTGGCCCCTAAAGTTGATAATTTTGCTATAACAGCATATATCATTGTCATTATCATTCTTTTATTCCTCTTATGCCAAAGCAAATTTGTCAACTTTAATATTTTTCTATGTATTATATATTACATATTGTAATTTAATCCATTTGGTGTTACAGTTCACATTTTGTTCAAGGCACAGCGGTGAAACTTTCAGCAGTTATAATCAATTGTTCTCTTATCAGCCTCTCTACTAAACTTAATATGTCACACACACAAAAGCAGCATGTCATGATGTTATCAAATCTCTATCTGCTCTGTTCTGAAGACAAATACAAATTGTGTAGCAATTTATATGGAGTACATATTATGGAAATATTAGCATCCCGACAAAGTAATAATCCTACAGAAGAAAGCTATCTGTTCCTTTTGCTTTCACAAATTCTAGTTAAATATTGAAGGCTACTTAAATATTAGCTTTAGTGAACGATACTGATGAGCCATCCACATAAATATCAAGCTGATAGATAGATAGATAGATAGATAGATAGATAGATAGATAGATAGATAGATAGATAGATAGATAGATAGATAGATAGATAGATAGATAGATAGATAGATAGATTATTGATCCTATACTTTATTGATTTGATTGGAAATTCAAACAATGCAACTTTGTCAGCCAAGTTTATTATTATTAGTACAAATTTGATTAAAATAGATTAATAACGATGACTACCTTCAATAAGCCTTCAATATTTTATCAAAACTATGTATAGCTTTTAAAACAAAAAAAAAGTAGGTCTAAAATCCTGGAGTCCAATTCAAAAGATATTGTCAAGTGCTGAATAACCTTAGTTTAAATTAATTTAGACTGTCAAATAAATTAATAAATGATATTTAAATTTTTTTTATTACCGATTTAAACTGATTTATTTTATTGTTCTATTAGTGTTATTATTTTTTATTTATCATATACATTTTTAATATAAATTTTACTGTTACTCCTCTTATTTGTGCTGCTGCTGACTTGAATTTTCACTACAGGAAATTACAGTCCATTAAGGTACATCTCATAACTAGTTCATGTCTCTCAGGATATTAGGAATGGGTTGTACACCAGGAGCTATGTTTCTTTAAGAGAAGATGATATTCTCATATGGAGCTGTAGGGTATGTAACGGACACCCTGTGAAAAACAGGTCAAGGTTATGACTGATGGACAAAATGCATAGTGATTTTCCGATATGGTGTCCAGCTGAGGCATTATTCTCAAAAACGATAAGGAGATGTCATTTACAACATGTAAACATGGCTTATTTCTGTCTATACACATATAAAGTGATTTAGAATGAAATAAACATATGGTTGAGAGATAAGGGTTAGTTTTCTGCGAGGGCTAATGGAAGATTGAGTGATGCTCAGCTTAACAGCTTGGAATATATTGATTGTTTTAGTAAATAAGAGGAACGAGCCAACAGGCCTGTAGATCTTGATTTCTGCTCTGATGCTGACACATTTATGATGATGTAGTGTTGAACAGAAAGGAGACTCACTTCATTGGTATTCTGCAGCTTGGTTGTAATAACCCATTAGCATCTGCAGTGCTGAAGTCAACTAATGCTTCCTAAGAAACGGAAAAACACAACATCCAGCCATACAGGGACTGATGGATCATGAACACGGTGGGGAATACACTTTATTCATTTCATGTCTTAACACTGAGCTCCAAGCCAGTGAAGCTTGCCAAAGAAGCGCACTGGTGATAAGGTCTACTTCCCGAGATCTATAGAGCATGTGGGCTGTATAGGCTATAAGTTCCAAGAGTGTGACCCCAGTTCTCTGTAATTTGTATTCCATGAAGCCTCCTCTGTACTTTCTGTAGGTGTAAATAGGGTTGTATATTATCATTGTTTTCTGTAATTGAAGTACAGCCATGCTAGACGATTTACACTTCTCCACAGAGTGGAGATAGATCAGAGCGAGCAGATTGCACCCGGATGGATGACACGGCCGTTTGTTATCCGATGACTGCTGGCCAAATTCTTTTAGCCTGCACTTATCTGGAGTAAAAAAATAATGGACAAAAAGAGCACGATGAAAAGGGATTTCAGAAGGTGGAGAGGAGGGTAGTTGATGCTGAGAGATAAGTCTGGAAACCTTTAAAAAGGTCCCACGTTCAGTTAAGTGCATTGACAGAATTGGGTTCTTTTTCCAGGCTGACCAAACGTACTGTAATCTAGTTGACTCTGGTGTGTTATTTGCTCAAGAATCAGCTTTATTAGTGTTACACTTGCATTCGGTACATATCTAGTGGGGTCTGAGAGTGTAACACTAAAGAGTAAACTAAAACTGCACACCCATGCACTTTTCACAGTGTTTAAATATTCACATAAAATTATATAAAAACACACAAATATAACATTACATCTAAGGAAAATATATATCTGGGAGCTAACTGTTCCCTATGCATTGTATCGCATAAAGTTTGAAAATAATATATTTTATTTTCTGTAAGGGTGTACACAACCTATGCTTTTGTTGTGTTTTCATTATTATTATTATTATTATTATTAATTAATTAATTTACTTTTTTTTACACGTTTGCATTTCAGCTACTCTGTTTCTAGTACTATTTCATTTAATAGTGTTTGTCTATTAAAGAATAACATTTTATATAACTTTACAATTAATGCCGTGGAACGTCCATTAAATAGGTCAGTACCTTACATTATAACAGCTGGAAACATTTCTCTCTCTTGGGGTAAATAAAGACAAAAAGAAAAACAAATGCAGTATGTAATGTAACTGGAAGGCTGTCTGTCTTTCAGAAAAAATTCTAAATAACGTCCATGAGACACATACAGTACAGATTCCTAAACATTTTTGAATCTGTTTGTTAAAATTATAGATTTTTTTTAATGTAACCTGTTACTATAAAAACCATGATGTATTAAAACAAGCACATTGATATAAACCTGTGATTTGGACTACAGCCAGCATTACTGTCAGAGTTACTGCTCCGGAAAATAAAACCAACAACTTTTAACCAATCAGAATTGAGAATTCTGCTCTGTGGCAGAAAATTTTATAGGTAAAGACATCACAAAAAAAAAACCCATACATTACATAACGATATATGGTTGAAGATTGGAAGTCATAAAATATTTTAGTTAGAATTTTATAAATCTTTTATATAGATTATATATAAATTTTATATATTTATTTCCCTTTTGGGAAACCTGCAGAATGCCTTTTGAAAGAATGAACCACCTCCAAACACCACTGAGAGAACCCTTTTTCCCCTTAATAGTGTACAAAAGCTGAAAATCTCATAAGAAATCCCAAATTGAGGCAGGCAGCATAGTGATAGATGATTTTACTAAAAACACACACCTTCAGTGACACTCGCTTCACTTCCTCTGTCACTAACTGAAGTAGTAAATGAACATTAGTTGTGGAGAAAAAAAAAGCACATCACTACGATCGATATTAATCCAAGCCGTGTGTGACGAGAGAGAGCGATGCAGGACTTGACTTCTGGGTCAATAGTAAACAAATGGAGAAGAAGAGAAGGAGAGTCAGATATAAACAACCCAGTTTCTAGACCAACAAAACTGTGTCAGGCCAACGCTGAGCCAGGTCAGAGAAAGGACGCAGAAGTGGATCAGTGTTGAATCTCTCCATCTCTGTCATGATTCCATCAGGTTGCTCTTGTTTGTGAGGAGGATTTAGAAGGATACTAAATTTACCACAGGGTTGCGGGACACGGCTGGAGACAATAATCTGTGGTAATGCTGCACTCCCAGAAACCCTGACACCAAAATCCTCACACAGAGAACAGACTCTTCTGCCAGCATCTCTCATTTGTTAGTAGCAGGCTTGAGGCACAGACGAGTGGCCTGGATCAGACTGTTTTTGGGTTGAGTGTTTGTTTTTTTTTCTAGTGGAATAGATTGCACTCACTACTTTTCCATATCGAGGTTACTGAAATGATGCTTGAGATTTGACAGAATAATTACAACTTTATTAGAAATTAGTAAATAGAACTAACTAACAACCTGAGGCCAGAACTGCCATTACACATCAAGGTTGTTTCTTAAAAGCAACAGGTTTTTCATTGCATCTCCAAGTACCTGAACCTTTGGCACCAGACAACTAGATCAAAACACCTCTGGTCAAAAAATCAACTCTGGTCAAAACACCAAAAAATATATTTGTAGGTTTTATGCACATTATTATCATTAATTTTCGTCAGTATTGTATTTAATAGAGCTATCTGCCATTCAGTGTTAACCCAGGTGACAGAAAACCTGGGAATAAATATAGCACTAACTCTGAGGTTTACTTGGAGTCAACTGGAATCAATGGTACTCTGTGGTAAAGCTTTCAGCACTGTTCATTTCTGATGTGACATCACCAAACACAAGATTGAATTATTTCTGTCAATGTCTTTGTCAGAGTAATCAGGATTCCTTATAAAATACATTTGTATTGATGAGAAAGCTAATGATTGTCTTTGGTCATCTATCTGTGGATGAAAGTTACACTGATAGCTGATAAGATCAAAAAGTATAACTTTTCACGATTTTCACTGGTGGTTATTAGACCATGTCTGATGTCTTCATCTACAAAATAACAGGTATACATTTCAATGTTTTTTAAAATATATGATAATAAACACAAGAACCACCAAACATGAGCATGCTTACAAACATTAAACACTGATTTGCGGCAGAAAACACTCTAATGGAGCTACTAGCCATTAAAGCCATTATCTGTCAGGGCTCTGAGGTGCAGTTAGTTAGTGTTTACACATTTTTTGCATAAATCCTTAGTCATTTCTCTAGTGGCTCAGTGGTTAAGGTCCTAGGGGATCTCAGGCTATTGCTAGACCTAATAGTTTCAATCTCAAGTCATTGCTAAGCCTTTAACTATCGGCTGGCTGAATTATAGTCTCGATTAAGTGTTTTGAAGGAGAAGTTCACATCCAGAACCAAAATTTACAAATAATTTACTCACCCCCTTGTTCATGTCTTTCTTTCTTTAGTCATAAAGAAATTATGTTTTTTGCGGAAAACATTCCAGGATTTTTCTCCATATAGTGGACTTCAATGGTGCCCACGAGTTTGAACTTCCAAAATGCAGTTTAAATGCAGCTCTAAATGATTCCAGCTGAGGAAGAAGGGTCTTATCTAGCGAAACAATCAGTCATTTTCTTAGAAAAATTAAGAAATTGTATACTTTTTAACCACAAATCTCATCTAGCTCTAGCTCTGGGATGTGTGTCCACAATACAATGTATTATGTAGAACAACAGACCCAGTGTTTACAAAGCGAACATGCAAAGACCAAGGAAGTGCTAAATATGTCAAACATACTTAATAACAAAAAGGTACAACAAGAATGTATGGGTGTATTGATATCCAGGTGCAGAGCGAGGGAGTTCCATTACTCACGCCAACACTGGCGCCTGCACGCTCCAGCACAACCGGAAGATCCACTGCCTTTGGCGTCACGTGCCTGAACATCGAACTAGCGAGCACTGGTTCCGGGTCACTCGCCTACTCAGCTGGGCGTTTCGGCTGTCGTCGTCGTCGCCGCGGAACTCTCACGTGGATATCCTGAGCACCAAAACCGACGACCTAGCACCTGACGCTACTCTACTCTTAATTGCGCGCTTCTTAAAAGGACTGCAGTCTCCACCCCGTCACCACCAGCCAATCACACTGGGCTGTTAATTACAGTCTGTAAACAGGCATTAGAGCCACAGCAGATCACACACACATACCACAACACACAGGGGAAAAATACAACCATACAAAGAAATAACCCTTACACATTATTTCATCCCCTCACATTATTTCCAAGCTGAGGTAATCTTTTGGGTTTAAAATGATTTCCACATCCAGGGTACAGGCAACCAAAGCTTCAACTGCTCAGGATTTTTTAAAGGCAATTTTTTGAGCAGTCACGTTATTTCCAAGTGGACGTTTTTGGTTTAAAACGATATCCACAGCCAGGGAACACACACAAACGGACCATTTTCAACAAAAAAGTATTAAACTCAAGTTATTTTGTAAAATATTTCCCAGCATCGTGGAGGTCATGCATGATGTAGGCAAAACTACAGACCCAGTGTTTACTGGTGTGGAGAAGGAGGACCGCTCCGAAATTATACCAAGAGATATTTTACAAAAAAACTCGAAATTAATGTTTTAGTTTTATTTTTTTAAATCCTCTCCCACAGATTAGTTCTTTTAAGATACTGAAAAATAAAGATAAAAAACACATTCCTTGAGTTATTTTGTAAAATATCTCCTGTCGTTGCGGAGGTCACTCATGAAGGAGGTGGAACTACAGACCCAGTGTTTACTAGTGTGGAGAAGGAGGACCGCTCCTGAGAGATGTTTTACAAAATAACTCGAGAAATGAATGTTTTAGTTTTATTTTTCAGTATCTTTAAAGAACTAATCTGTGGGAGAGGATTAAAAAAAAATAAGGAAGGGAGTAAGTCGTTTTGATCCACACTCCATACCAGTTGGTGGTGGAAAAGCACCATTTTGTTGAACGTCAACCGCCAATAAATCTCAAGAAGAAGAAGTAGACCACTCCGAAGTTGTTCCGTGTAGAATGACACAAACTTATATGTCTTTGTGTCAGTTTTTTGTTTAAAATGGTCCATTTGTGTGTGTACCCTGGATGTGGAAATCGTTTTAAACCTAAAAGATTACGTCCGCTTGGAAATAACGTGAATCCTGAGCAATTGAAGCTGTGGTTGTTCGCTCTGCACCTGGATATCAACACACCAATACGTTCTAGTTGTACCTTTTTGTGAGCTTTTTTTATGTTTTCCTCAAAAAACATAATTTCTTTCCGACTGAAGAAAGAAAGACATGAACATCTTAGATGACAAGGGGATGAGTAAATAATTTGTAAATTTTTGTTTTGGAAGTGAACTTCTCCTTAAGTCACATAAGATGTAAGCATACTACATGTAGGTATGTCAAATCTCTTCTGGTTCTTCCAGTTGAAGTATATAACCAGATGGACAAAATCTAAGATGAAGAAATTTCAGCTCAGATTGATTGCATTTTGCTCAAATAGATCAACAGCCTTAATGATCAATATTGAGGTCATATAAATAATCTTTTTCTGGTTTTTCCTCTCTACACTAAAGACTCAGAAATAAACACTGGTTCAGAATTGAACAATGCTCCAGGAACTGTGGGTTTGAGGTAACAGGTGAGACTAATGAGCTCAAACATTAATAGAGTAACAATAACAGGAAATGCTGACCGTTTGAGAAAAGCAAAGGGCAGCAAAAAAAAATGATGTATGCAGGGACAGAATCAGTGCCCACAAGAAACAAGTTCCTCTAACAGCAGTTTCATTGTCATCAGTTTCGTCAAAAAAAAAAAAAATTCTGTACTGATTTTTTGCACTGCTTACGTAAAGTATATTTGAGTTTAAAGGTCACATTGTACAAGTTAAGGAAATGAAATGTAGACAGTGTGCTCACTGTGCGCTATTCGAAACCGCTTTAATCTTGCTCCCTCTGCAGAAGATGGGGAGTACATAATGGAAAAGTATATGAAGGTTGTTTGTGCTACAAAAGCATGATGAAAGTGGTACAGCCAGGGAGGGAGGTTTGAGAAGAGAGAGGTGGAAGAGGGATCGAGAGAATGCATGGGCGATAAATTTGAGATGCTGCAGAGAGCCAGTAATGTAGACTATACTTTCTACTCACGTGATAAAAGAGTGACAAGCAAAAGCTGGAGATATAGAGAGGCTTAGAAGTAAACGGAGGTCAGGTTTTTTTTGTGTTTTTTTTTTGGATATGTTGGGGGGGGGCAGCGTCGCTGTGTATGACGGGAGTTTCATTTTAAATAGGAAAAAGAGGGAGTTGAAGTGTAGTAATAGGAAAAGTGAATCACCACACAACATCTGTTAATGTGTGAACATGGTATAATAAAGGGGTCATCAAGTATATCAGCAGAACAAATCGATTACTAGAGGAAATACTGTAGGAGAGCCAAAAAATAAAAACAGCTGTAGATTTGTACACACAAAAAAACAATGAGGTTTCTAGAGCAGAGCCTCTGTATGAAACCAGTTAAATGCATTTATGTAAAATATGTAGCTCATCGGACCAGAGGCTAGCTACAGGGCTAGGGTTTCATGAATTTTTCATTTCATTTACCCTCTCTGGCCTAAGCCAAGTGATGGCACAGCTTGTTAAAAAAAAAAGACAATGACAAAAATGCTTAAAGAAAAGTTGACAAAGAAGAGAAACCTTTTTTTTCCACTTTAGAAGCCTTTATTATTATTATTATTATTATAATTATTATTATTATTATTATTGCCATATATTCATTACAGCACAGTGGAATAGTTTTCCTCACATATCCCAGTGTTAGAAGTTGGGGTAAGAGTGTAGGGGCAGCTATGATACAGTACCCCTGAAGCAGAGCAGGTTATGGGTCTTGTGCAAGGGCCCAAATGTGGCAGTTTGAACCCCAACCTTCCGATCAACAACCCAGAGTCATAACCACTTGAGCCATCACTGGCCTGCTTGAGCCATTACTGCCTTGAAGTACGTTTTCCCCCCAGTATCCCATGTAAATTTTATGCATTTCATCTCTTCTGAGATCATGGCAATGGTCACAACATGTAACAAGTGATAACATGAGCACTTCAGACAATGTCACCAGGAGCTTAATGCCTCTAACAAATGTCCAGCAATGAGTGTTCCTAAAGAACCCACAAAACAGAACAAAAAATAAGCTTATTTTGCCTGCCGGAGGATTACCAAGTCTAAACCCTGCATCCAGACATGATAGTAATGTCCAGAAGGAAGCACCTCATGACCAGGCCTTCCATATACCCTGGCTGGGCAAAGCCCTCGACAGTATAAGAAGAGTCATGCTAGGGCACCTTACAAAAATGCCTCCTATAGATATGTTTTACACAGGTGTCACTTGGTGGAGAACCTGGGTGAAAACCCAGGACGTGTTAAAGAGATTATACCCCGATGTTGGCTTAGGAACATCTCGGGATCTGCCAAGGAGAAGCTGGAATCTGATGATAGGCAAGTGTGGACTGACTTCCCAATCTCTTGCCACTATGTTCGCTATGGTGTGTTCTGGTCTGTGGTGATCATACACACTGTATATACCCCACCTACAGATGTGGTGTAAAAGGATCAGTGTAGAACATGCTGGAGTATACCTTTAATGAAAAACTGACACCTCAAAGGGAAAGCACAGAAATAGAATACAAGTTGGCAGTGAGTCCTTTGAATCATTCAAGAAGAGAAACAATGTGTAAATATGACTCATGCATGCAAGACAAACACCTTTTACATTACACCACCAGATCTTCATTTCTATAAACACCACCATGCAACTTTAACAGGAAACCAGGTCAGAATCTGTGCTGTTATGGTATATGCAAGAACAACACAAGCCAAAGCACATCTTTTTAAAATCTGGTAGTTTGCCATGTTAATGAATATTTCATCATGCTTCTCTTTAATTAAGCTTGTGACACGTTTGCAAATCGCGGCTTAGGTCATGTGGGGTCATGTGGGGTCATGGACTAGAGCTTGGCGTAAACCAGAATAGATTTAACGCTGCTTGGTATTGGATGTTGGCACTCGGATGCTTTTGACATTAAAACCCACAGAGACCTCTTTTAATGTCTGACTCGAACAGCTTTATGCAAATGTGGGCAAATTCTCCACAATGAAATGAAGAGGTCCATCACAAAGGGCATTTTTACCAGAAAAAGATTGAGCTTTTATGCAGATTAATGCTGAGCCTTGAGCCTCTAAGCAGCTTTTATCAGCCTAAGAGGAGTTATCAGTTATCAGCCAACAAATTGGCTGAAATTAGCATTTCGACAAATACAAATAATCATCAACTACAGAAACTAAGTATACATAACTATCAGTGATATCTGGTAAAGGATATTGAATCAGAGGGGTTTGAAATTCTACTCTTCAGTAATAAATCATTGATGATATAAAACTATTACGGTTGAGTCTCATAGCATGAAGTCTAACCATAGGTATAAAGCTATTACACAGAACACACTAACAGAAAAAGAGATATATGACTGAAGAACACCATCCCTGCTAGTTATTTTTTGTGTGTCTAATCCGTAACCATGTTGTGTCTCTTCTAAATATTAAAGTAAACAGAAGAGTGGTGTTTGCTGTTAGCCACCTATTTCATTCAAACCACACAAAGTTCTTTTATGTAATTTTTACTTTGTGGATTTGGTTTAGTTTTTCTACTTCTCCTCCAAAGGCATTTGGGAGGAAAAGTGAATTATTTTTGATTGTATTGTATTGTGAAGATTGTATTGCATGTATTGTACTTCACTAAATACACAAAATATAAATCTACAGTATGAGCTAGAAAGATGTTTTGATATTTTTATGTATTTTTACTTTTTGACCATTAGTGGTAGTGGTGTGGTTTATTATGCGAAATAAAAAAAACCTTGTTAATAATTTTAACATGATGTTGACGATGAAAATGAGCTTTCTTTTATGTAATTGAAATATGTTTATACATATTTTTCCTTAAAAGAGAAAAATAGCTTTCCTAGTCCATTTATATCATCCAGCTCTGATAATTCTGCATGTGTAGATAGATACCAGAGATACCACTGTGTATATATATGAGATAGCGAGCTGAACAAACACACAGAGAAACAGTAGGTGGAGAAAAGAGCTGGTGAATGTGTCACTGTGGATGGAGTGGCATCAGCATGAATCAGTATCAACAAAAGGAATGAGCTTATTCCTTCACTTGCTCCAGTGTATGAGAACCCTCCACAAAATGCATGGAGGAGCACAGTGCAACGATCTCACAGTCGTGTCATCTATCGAACGACACTAATCACAAGAGACAAATTTTGTAAAGAAACTGAACATGGAAACGTATTGATTTCTTGCTCCAAAGAACATGAAATCAGATGTCCTGCAGGTCTACGTGACCAGAATCCGTGGTAAATTCAGCCATTTATTCTGGCACAACAAAAGCAATGTTCCTGTATAATTGAGTCAAACTGCAGCACACACAGTCCCTGCTTCATCACTGTAAAGGCAGAGTCTCTTCGTGAGGAGTTTAGTTTAGCACGAATAAACCCTCTCAGGACTCATTTGTGTTCTGTCAGAGGGGTTTGATGTCACCAAGTCCTCATAGTCAGGGTGAAGAACAGAACACTGCCTGCTGAGAATGAACCCTGAAGCACCCAAACATCACATCCCTGTTCCTGAGCGGCTGTCTGTCACTCTCGGTGAGGTAGACGTCCATGATGAACAAACCCGATTTAGCAGCGATGGCACGCCTCCTTTCACAGCTTCTCTTGGGTTTTATGGGTTCAGGAGGGCATATGCTGTGGGACTGCCATGATATTTTATATAAATACCACTTATATAACAACATGCCAAAGCCTGTTCAAAGCTCAAGGTCCAAAGCTAAACAAAGCTCCAGGTCTCTTTACTTATTAATAAACACCTTAGATGACCACCTGTTCAGACTCAGCAAGTGTTTCTCGGGAATTAGGGAGCTTGGCATACTTGGCTTTTTTTTCTTTTTTTTTACATGTAATCCTAAGGAAAGCAGCCATAAGGTGTGTGTAATGTAGCTTTAAAAAGCAGTGTTTTTTTGTTTTTTGGCACAGTGAAATGAATCCAAAGCAACTGACCACATTCCAAAGCAAGTGACCTCAAGCATTTTTTCTTATTTTTTACCTATCAGTCAAAAAATTAATAAGAATAAGAAATTTAAAAAAAACATGGAAACATAATTAAATACAACTAAGACCTTAAAAACAATATTTCAAGACTTGGAAAGATTTTTATGGGAATATTTCAAGACAAGTTCTATTCTGTGGTATACTAAGGTATTGGTCTGCTACAGTATGCAAGCTAGTAGCTGTATTAAAAATCATTTAAGCAAACAAACAATTGCATGAAATGCTCTTTAAAAAATTGCTGAAATTTTCCTCTACATGTAACAGCATAACATATAGCAGCCATACTAGCTGGGTTATTCATAATTGGCTAACAAGCTAGCTCAAAAATGATATGTTGTGTATACAGTACAAACAATATTTCTGTCCCCCAAATAACATGATGAAGTCATTCAGTATTAAGAAAGAAATCCTAGTCATAAACCCTTTCAGAAAAGCTGGGTTATTGTGGAATACTCTTGTATCTGCTATTAGATATGATATTAGATGTGTAATGAAGCTGTGTGGTAAAGTGTGTAGACATTTTGTCGACACATAACTGCTGTCTAGACATAGCCAAAACAAATACTTCACGAGGGGATGCACTCAATGCGTAAATAAACGTAAATAAAAACATATCTTGAAACTTGCAATCTACAAATAACCTTAACATACAGTTTTCATGAGACCTGCAACGTACCTTTAAGAGACACCTTATCTATGCATAGCCTTAACAAACACTTCTCAGAAGATGCAAACACTTTTCATGACACTAAAACAAAAACTTCTCATGAGACTGACACAAACACTTCTCAGCAAACTCAAACACCTCTCATGAGACTCAAACAAACACTTTTCAGGAGACTCCAAAACTTCTCAGGAGACTCAAACAAACACTTTTCAGGAGACTCCAAAACGTCTCAGGAGACTCAAACAAACACTTTTCAGGAGACTCCAAAACTTCTCAGGAGACTCAAACAAACACTTTTCAGGAGACTCCAAAACGTCTCAGGAGACTCAAACAAACACTTTTCAGGAGACTCCAAAACTTCTCAGGAGACTCAAACAAACACTTTTCAGGAGACTCCAAAACTTCTCAGGAGACTCAAACAAACACTTTTCAGGAGACTCCAAAACTTCTCAGGAGACTCAAACAAACACTTTTCAGAAGACTTAAACTCTTCTCATGAGACTCAAACAATTTCTTCTCACGAGACACCAACAAACACTTCTCAAAAGACTCCAAAACTTCTCAGGAGACTCAAACAAACACTTTTCAGGAGACTCCAAAACTTCTCAGGAGACTCAAACAAACACTTTTCAGGAGACTCCAAAACGTCTCAGGAGACTCAAACAAACACTTTTCAGGAGACTCCAAAACTTCTCAGGAGACTCAAACAAATACTTTTCAGGAGACTCCAAAACTTCTCAGGAGACTCAAACAAACACTTTTCAGGAGACTCCAAAACTTCTCAGGAGACTCAAACAAACACTTTTCAGAAGACATAAACAGCTCTCAGGAGACTCAAACAAACACTTTTCAGAAGACTTAAACTCTTCTCAGGAGACTCAAACAAAAATTTCTCATGAGACCCAAACAATTTCTTCTTACGAGACACAAACAAACACTTCTCAAAAGACTCAAAAACTTCTCAGGAGACTCAAACACTTCTCATGAGTCTCAAACAAACAGCTTTTCATGAGACTCAAACACTTCTCAGAAGACACCCTGTCTACGCATAACCTCAACAAACACTTCTTATAAGACATGCCATCTATGCGTAATTCTAACAAACACTTCTAGGCAGACGTTGTCCATGCATAACTTTGAGCAAACACTTCTCTGATTGCATTAAGATTACAGCAATCATGTTCAACCTCTCACTGTGCTGAATGTTTCAATGAATTCAATATGCCTAATAAACTGTTTTGCTCCCAGCGGGTTGGTTATTCAGACCCATGATTACCTCATTACACATAGCAAGATATACTTGGCATTGGATGGAATATCAGATTTTCAACCGTCTTTTATTGTTTCATTGCCAAGATGAATAACTCAGAGCAAGAGAACGAAAGCAAACAAAATAGTGTGTGAAAGAACTGCACTTGACGGAAGGATGTGCTGAGGTCAGTCCACGAAACATCATCAGAAGACACAGCAGGGACGACACGCAGGCTGAGCGATCACGCAGCACCATCACAGGAACGACTCAGACAAGTGGCCGTTAGTATCAGTCGGAGTGATTTGAGCACTGGTTTAGGACACAGGACTCTACAGGTGATAATTACATAATCAGGAAAGTAGATCAGACAGATTGCAACTCCAGTGATTTACTCCAGCTGCAGACACAGCGGCACTAAGCGAGCAAGTCTGAACATGATTCAAGTCAAGCTGCATCTATATGGAAGAAAAACTGAGTAAATAGACCACACACTCTCTACTCTCAGATCATGCTCTTACTTATATTCCTCATAACTTGACTTGTTACACTAATAATATTACATGCTTCAATATTTCAGAATAAAACCCTAAATACTTCCATACCTAAGTACATCAGCATGAGAAAACAACTGATTTGTTATTTAGCTAGCTAGCAATGTGTTGCCCAGTTCCATGTATTCATTGGCTAAAAAGTGGTCAATAGCATAAAATGTAATCATAGATAGATAGATAGATAGATAGATAGATAGATAGATAGATAGATAGATAGATAGATAGATAGATAGATAGATAGATAGATAGATAGATAGATAGATAGATAGATAGATAGATTGCTAAATCATTTTTCCACCTCATCATTCACTCTTTTCTTCATCATGGTCATATTAGCGATGCAATTCACATGGAACGAGTGGACACGCAACCCTGTCCCTTATAATGTTGATGGATGTATCGAGGAAACATATCTCATATCTCCACTTCTCTGATGAGCCCTCCTGTCACCTTCTCTCTAATCACATCGGACACAGCGATGCCGAAACCAATTAGAGCTAATAACGTGTGAAGAAATAGAAAATGTCAGTGGGCAGGTTATCTCTCTCTCTCTCTCTCTCTCTCTCTCTCTTTCTGCCTCTTTGCCTCCCTCTCTCTCTCTCTCTCTCTCTCTCTGTCTCTCTCTCTCTAATTGTGGGAGGAAGTTCCCTGGAGCGGTGGTATTGTATATAGCATGAAACTTCACTTAAATCAGATGTGGTCTTGCATTAGACCATTAGACTTGGGAATGCAGTACTTTGCTGTAAAAACTCATCAGTTTCTCTTCTCCTCCCACATGCTCTTGTACTTTCTCTCAATTTAGCAGATTGAACAGATCCATACACTTTAATCCAATTAACCTCTTCACACTCGCCATGAACGGGAGACGTGGGCAGGAAAATGCTGAAGGCTTTGCCATCCATCCTGGTGTTAGTTCACACTGTCACAGCTCACTGATATGAAGCAAACAGCTAGAGTGTGATGAGGAGCTAAATTTACCAAACACAGCATTAAACACTGCCTTTATCAACTCAAATGGCAGTACAGTCCAGAAGGATTGGTAGAGTGCCATTTAGACCTTTTAACCCTTAAATTTTTTATTTTATTCAGCATATTTGATTTGGCACAGGATTTACACCGGATTCCCATCCTGACACAATCCTCCTCAATTTGGAAGCAACACTGGGAGTGTGCACTGTCTTGTGAAACCCCAGTGGTCAGGGTCGGTTCCCTGGCTGGGAATCAAACCCCAGGGCACAGTGGGGGAGCGCCAAAGACTAACCACTAGAACACTTGTGGGGTATTTAACAATTTAAAATGCATTAACACGTCTCAGTATCTCATTTTAACATGATGTATTCACTGTCTGTGGCTGTTTGATCTTGAATGAGAAATATAACATAGAACTAGCATATATAGAAAATGTGACTTATCGACAGCCAAGCCAATAGCATGATCTAAAAATTTACAACATTTTTGTTTGGAATAATGAATAACTTTCAGTCTATAATTTTAGGAAACAGGATTGAAGGTGCCTTGCTCTTTCCAGTGTTTGCTTCATCTTTATTCAGTTGCCTAATTTATGATTATTTAAAGTATTTGTTTAAAAGAAATTTCTTGCTGATTCTTTTTAAGCTTTTCTTAACTCTTTTTAACCTGACCGTTTAATTAAAATGTCCGCTTTTTAAGGCAGCTTGCCCATAATTGCCTCTGTATCACAGTATTGCACTTTCAACTGTACCTCATGAGTCCATATCACTTCAATGGAGACAAAAAATCTCCAGGAAAATTGGATGATTTCCATCCGGTTCCTGTTAAAAAATTTAATGTATAACTAAAACCTTCCAAATATTTCAGTGAGGTGAAGGTGTTCATTTAAAGAAATATTAAGTGAATGTTGTGGGACACAAAACTGTACATATTTCATACAAAACGATGTTTCAAGCGTGATATGCATAAACGTGGCTGTGAATGACCTGTGTTTAAAAGGTTTTTGAATTTTTCTGTACATCAATGGGAAAAAGATTTGGCAACCCAATCATGGAAAAATAAGACGCTAGCACTAAGGGTTTGCATGTTTACTTAGATCGTCATCCTAATTTGGTTTGTGACATGCTTGGCTATCACAGCTCCTTTGCACCTGTTTAGTTTTCTCCAGTGCTGACCTGCTCCCTCTCCCTAATCATCATTTACACCTGTGTCTAGCTACGCGATTCAGTTTTCCAAGTTAGCCTTGTTGCTTGTGGCTGTTTTAGTGTTCATAGCTGTTTTAGAGATTATGGATTGATCACTTTTCTGCCTTTTTTAACCCATTCAGAAGAGTCAACATTTTAATCTAACTCAAGGACATCCCATTTTTTATTTTAGCTAGTACGTTTACTGAATGGCTAAGTTGCACTTGAGTGAAAGCAGACTGAAAATGAAAGACATCTCCTTGAGTAAAAGCACAAGCGCATTTTATTCTCCCAAAATGCTGAAGCTCTAAAGTTATTTTAGTTATATTATTTTAAATATTAGCTTCTACAGATCTCTATGACTGCAGATGTAAACAGCACACTATATACTGTATATTTCCCTTCACTCCCTTTGCCAGTGCTGGGCATTCTGTGCTAAATGAACTCTGATAGACCTTGTTTGATTGGTCTGCTCCGGTCTGAAAGTTTGTTGATTGTGTGTTCAGGTATTTTTAGCCAAACCTGATTTCTCCTTCTTCAGGGTGACATGCTGCAGAAAGAAAGTCAAGATTCAAGATTCTTTTATTGTCACTATACTGTGTACAGCGAAATTAGAGCAGTCCTTGCAGTGCAATTCTCATATAATGTGATGCAAACCATACATCCGTTTTAATGAATGAAAGAATGAAATAAAAACAGCTTCAGTCAAGGCAATAGTAATAAATAAATCAGTTATTGATTTATAAGGTATAAATAAGTATGTAAATACTATTTATATAGAGATTTCAAATAGAGTATTCTGCTACTAGGAAATGTTGTAGAGTAAAAATATAAGACAAATACTTAAGTAAAAGTTCTTAATTACAGTAACATTTTTCATATATACTTCCATCACTGAGGAGGCTTTATTAAGAAAGTTATGTTTGGTTAGTTTATTTTTTTAATTTGTTTTGTGTGTGTGTGTGTGTGTGTATGTTTGTGTGTGTGTGTGTGTTTAGCTAGGAGAATTAACTGCAATGCGGAGGCACAATAGCTAGGCTTAAATGTAGACTTATCCTCATACATTCCTCCTACAAGCCTTGGAGTGCCTGATACTTATTGTACACTTATTGTACACTTAACTGCCACAGACTTTAGATTGCAGGTTGCAATCTGCAGTGCAATCTGGCTACTTGCACTCGCATGCACCAGTTAACATAGTGAGCTTTTCAGAGCAAGATATAATCACTAAATTAAACAAGTTCAGAAAATCACTTTAGAAGTTATTAAAGTTTGGTTTGAAGCAGTGGAGAGTGAAAATGGTTGGCTTGTTCAATGTCAATTCCTTATTCATCCTTTACAGGATGTGTCGTAAGTTAAAGAAGCACAGTACAGCGCTGTATTATTTAATAAATATTAATTAATCAATTGAATATAAGATATATACATTGTTTTTCATTTTTCATTGACAAGAAACAAGGTCAGCACATTGTGAATCACCTCCAGACACTCTGATAGGCATATTACAGGAACCAGCTTCCTCCACTGCTTTTATGTCTTCCTCCACTGGGTTAATGGCCTATGAGAGCCTGGGGTGGAATATGTTACAGGGAAATGCAAGCCAGATGCAAAGACGTGTTACATGCAGATGATATACAAAATGTTATGTGCTGACTTTTACTCCCTGCCTTTCAAAATGTATAATAGTTTTTGAACTCATAGGGAGTTTGAGCTTCAAGCATTAAAATCTAATGGGAGTTAAAACAACAATGTGATTCCTCGAAGGCTTTTCACTAGATGTTGGAGTGAGGCTGTGGGGATTTGTGATCATTCAACCACAAGAGCATTAGAAACTGATGTTAAGATGGTGAGGGGTTCTAGGCTGAAGTCAGTGTTCCAGTTCAGGTTCAGTCAGTTATGCAGGACATTCGAGTTCTTCCACTTCAGCCTTCTCAAACCTGCATGGAACTTGCTTTGTGCACAGGATCGGCTTGAGCCTCTTAAAGCCTCAGTGAGGGGAAATTGTAATGCTAAAGCATACAAAGACAGTCCAGGTAATAGGATGATGCTATTGAAAAAAAAAAGTTTTCTTGTGGGGGTCAGCCAAATGTCCACACAAAGTCAAAACTCAGATATATACTGTGGATTAGAGACATTTATGTATTTTTGTAATGGTGGTCAATAGGTGAGGTTTCTTGGGTCCCAGTTTAATCTCCAATCCTTTTTCCCAGTGATATTAGATTTATGTAGAATTTGTGTAAAGAAAATAGTAATAATAATAATAATAATAATAATAATGAGAAGAAGAAGAAGAAGAAGACAGATACAAACCACCACCACTACTACTACTCATAATTAGGTCAGGGTTGAATGTACGTTGAGGGCGCAGAATTATTTAGTGGCTGCATTAATAATGATGTCTGTGGACGGTCCTGATAAGGATAGAAAGATAAAAAAAAAGTGTGTGTGTGTGTGTGTGTGTGTGAATCGAGGACTATAAATCAAACTACGCAGTCCCAGAGAATACAGGTTTTGTTTAAGTCAGCAGAAGATTGTTGTATGTGCAAAGTTCCAGTGCCACTCACACACACACACACACACACACACACACACACTGCAGGAGTCCTGACAAAGACTTTTTGCTGACACAGAGCATGTGTTTGTTTACACACGTCCTGCGGTATTCCGATTACACGACAAAACATTACATTGATGAACATCTCTGACTCATTATTTTTAATGAAGCAGGAAATCCCAAGAGGCAGCTGTTTTATATCACCAGCACCAATTAAATGTGCAAACTCTACGAATATGCCAAGAGATTCAGTTCGCTGGCCTTTGGGACTGCAAGCTGTGAGAATAGATTGGTGGAAAATAAGGACAAAGAAAAATATTACTAAATTAATGTATGCATTGTCCTCCTAAAAATGTGTGGTGCATTTTATTTTTATTGTTTTTTTAAAGCTTGAAACAATAAGGTGGTGTTGAAAAAAATTCATGGTGCTACTGGGATACAGGAACTAACTCTATAAAAAAAAACAACACTTACACATGGGGTATAAAATACAAAAAGATATTAAATTGAAAGATTTCCCTAGGTTACACTTCACAGATTGACAGTCTTCATTTTGGGATAAAATTGCATTGCAGGTTTCAATCACCGCTCTGAGGAGATACACAAATCTTATATCATATATATATATATATATATATGTGTGTGTGTGTGTGTGTGTGTGTGTGTCTGTGTGTCTGTGTGTACCCCTGCCTTTCACCCTATGTGGACTGGGATAGGCTCCAGCAGACCCCCGTGACCCTAATTAGGAATAAAGCGGGTATAGACAATGGATGGATGTGTGTGTGTGTGTAATACTAAATACATAATAACAGTAAATTATTAATAGGAGATCATTTAATTTTTTGTTTGGCTTGTGCGGGAATGAAATCTACATTTTTAGCTCTGGAAAAAAATACTAAGCTTAGTAAGAAATGTCCATGGAAAGGCTGCAGCTGTACACACTAATGAATATGTTTATATCAATGTAAAACCTAAATAAAGGCTTTAAAAACATTTTATTTTTATCACTAGTAGTTAAGATTTTTTATTTTATATTTTAAATATTTTATAACTGCAAGTGCTTTTGAAGACTGTCCATAATGCTTTGAGTCATTAACAGTTAAAAAAGGTTTTTTTATCATGAATTATGTTATGTTCCTCTGTTTTAGTACTGCCTCCATTCCCTTCTCCACCCTAACTCTAACCTTAACCCTTGGTCCGTGTTCATCATGAGATTAGTTTGTCTTAATATACTTTCACATTCCTTTGGCTCATTCTGAGGTTCATTGTAGTGTGTGTTTCTGAGCCCTGTTTCCTGTCTCATGTCTAATTATGGATTATGATTGTTGCTGGTTTGTTTGTTCTCTGACCCCCACTTAAAATTGAAAATGATTACTGGACAACATTTTTTCCCCCCAACACATTCTGTCCATCTTTTCTATTTTCAGCATCAGATTTGACTGAAGTCTCTAGACATTATTAAATCTCCGAGATTAGACATAATAAAAAACATGGCATCGTTCATTTACACACCAGTTCGATTGGATGTATTGTCCAAGGACTAATCACACAAGGCGTCCAACCTAACGGCTACCCATGAATGTGTTTTTATTGAATCGTTGATGCCCAGTGGATTAAACACTCTCAGATTTATTTCCTCAGTCCTGGAAAAGGTTGGTGTGTGTTCAGTAAAGATCACTGACACATTATTACAGATAAAGAGGGAATACAGATGAGTTCAGTTGAAGTATACACACCCTGGGGGAACATGTCCTTTATATTTATCACCTCATTATCCTCATATTTTCCATGGCTAGCAGTTTACCTTTGGCACCCGAAGCTTCCATTAATCTCTGTGTGTATGTTATTTATGAACCCAATAAACCCATGTTTATTTTGGAGTGTATTCTAATAAAATATATTCAAGGTCAATGAACGGAAACAAGACAGATAAAGACTTTAACCTAGATTTTTACTGAAAAATCCATTTTTAGAAACATTTTTAATGCTCAGTGCTGTACTGCTACAGGACAAGGTAAAACCATACAACTGTGTAAGTACAGCGTTACAGTAAATCTGTAGATTTTTAAATAGAATTTCTGAGATAAATAAATATACTGGACTAATAAAGATATAAACCATGAGTTAGCTCATTGTTCTCTAAAGTATCAAAATTACCAGAGGAGTCCAACGCCGGACCATTCCGAGTGTCTTCGACTCCTCACTTTTCATTTCTGTGAGCCGACACCATGCAGCGCATTCACGATGCTGTCAATCAGTCAGGAATTTAATCCAATCATCATCCCTGGAGTCATTTTTTAGAAAAGAACGTTATGGCAACGGGCCAACCAAAAGACCTTAGTCTTGGAGCCTCCTGCAGAAGGTTTCATTTGCGATTCGATTATTCAAGGCGCTGATGAGAAATGATTTGATGTGAATTACTGCAGCCCACTTTTTCCGAGAAGCAATCAGATGGTCAAAAGGACCCCAGTGTGATTTCTTTCCTGACCTTGAACATTATCGTGAACTTTTTGCTGTGCACATTTCATCAAAAATAAAGGCAGACCCCATAAAATCAGTACGCACTCATCCTTAACATCTACGAGTAACGCTTTACTTTGTAAAGTCAGTAGTGTTCATAGAGATTCCTGACACCTCAATAAGACGTGGCATACAGTAAACCTATAGAAATATTTATAAAGGTTTACTTCATCAGTCACACAAAGTGTTGTCATTAATTATGTTGTGACACGAAAGACAGTCTCTCCAGAATTTTGCTCGATTTTTCTGCTTTTTTCCCCCAAAAGTCTTGAGAAAAAACTACTTGGGGAAATTGCAAGCACAGGATCCTTCTTTTAAACTACTCATGCTCAACACCTGTGAAATGGAGGGCAAAAGCTGAATGTAAAATATTCCTCTAAATTTCACAGTTTGCTTGATTTTGAGTTAATTTCTGCAATCTCCAAGTCACGAAATCCTGAAGAGACTGATTAACATGTGTTATGACACTTTTTGGGCTGACTTAGAATTCTGAATAAATAATCCATATGTTATCTTGAGTGATTCAAATGACTTCAGCTAATGGTTTACCCAAAATCCTGTTTCTTAGATTGGGATTTAGCCCTAGCCTCAACTCGACATATAAAGAGTGATGCAGCAGAGCTTTAGTCCGTCCATCTTTCATCTTTCCAGCTAGTCATATTAGATCTCTCGCTAGCTAAGACAGTCCCATTCTACTTCACTGGATTCCTCATGACTGTGACTCTAAACATCACCGTCAACTGGGAAGTGAGAACAGAATCTAACCTTTATGTCTGAGATAATTGTCTATTTAAACTCTATCGGACATTAATGATACAGCACCAACCGACAATTTAGCACCAGAATCCTCTAAGATATTTAATTTAACTTTTTTTTAATGTGGTGAAGCTTTCTTCTGAGCCGTCAGGATGTCATGTCACAGACACATAATGCTGATGTGAGTGACGTTGCTAAAGGAGGTTTAGCTGGAAAAGTGAACACTTCGGTGGTTTCTGTACTAGGCACTTGGTTTTAACATTGACCTGAAAACCTGTGGAGTCACACTGTTAACTATATCGTGAAAGTTAAAGCTGATGTGTACTATGACAATTCCATGAACCAACAATGACAAATGTGTGTATTTTCATTGTCCCTTAAGTAAAGTGATTTTTTTTTTTTTTTTTTTTTTACTATTTATATGATCTTTATAAATACTGAGTGGCGAAACCATAGGAAGCAACGTATATGGTCTTTCATATTTAGGGTAACACTTTACACTGAATAATCTCGCACTAATAGCTGAATTAATGCTTACTTAATTAGGATGAGTTAAGGGATGAACTAGAATGAAGAATTAATCTCAGTCTACAATGTGAGTCTTGTGAATTCATGCATAAAATAACGACCACCTTGTTTGTTAGTTAATACATTAATTATCATGTAACTGGGGGCTGAATCAAACATGCTCTATCAGAAGGAATCTAAACTAACGTGCATCATTTGAAACTCTATTTAATTTGCCAGCTGCAGCTGCGTTCATAAACATTATTGGAAATCACTGGATTATTTTCATCGTTTACGTCGCATTGATTCTCATCAAGCAGAGAATGACAAACTCATAATAAACACCAGTAAATGAATCTCTAAATATTTTGTGTCATTCTTCATCTATTACTTTTTTAAATCCTACTGTAGTAGTAGTACATACTCTGATTGTCTCATAGCCAGGGCTCTGCTCCTTTACACACATATTAATACAGTCACATTTATTCATATAGCAAATGTTATTATCTATTAACATCAACTAACGTTTGTGTTCTGTTTGATTATTTTCTGTTGGTTCAGTCATAGAGCATGTTCGGCTGAGACTTGCATTAGGGGTTGGGTTAGGGTTGGGGTAAAAGGATTAGGATTGTGTTTCGAGATTAGAGTTAGGGGTTTGCATTAGAGGGTTAGGTCTGTCTTTTGGGGTTAGAAATAGGGGTTTGAGGGCTAGAGTAGGTTTAAAGTTAAAGGTTGCAGTTAGGATTAGGGGTTGGGGTAAGAGGGATAGGTTTGTGTTTAGAGGATAAGGTTAAGGGTTAGGGCTTTGTGTAAGAAGGTTAGGTTTGTGGCTAGGGGGTAAAAAGGTACAGGGTTAGGGTTGGCATTAGGGGTTAGGGAAAGAGGGTAAGGATTGGGGTTAGTAAATGAGGGTTAGGGTAGGGTTAGGGGATAGAGGGTTAGGGTAGGGGTTTGGGTTGAAGGGTAAAATAGAGTTAAGTTTTAGAGTTAGGGGCTAGACGGTTAGACTAGGGGATAGGCTTTTTATTACTTAAACCTTAACTCAATAGTTAGTTCAACTTAAGTACATATAAATTCAGATATTAGTGCATGATGATTATCCATCGACTCTTATAGTATAGTGTACCAGATTTAATATTCGTCAGTCCTAAAAATGTCACACCATATTCTTACGTCAACAACAACTCTAAATCACTTGACGTGGTTGCATTTTGTCACAACTGAGGAAATAAAACTTTACAAACGTTTTATGTAGGTTAATATTATTTGCCATGAAAGGCTTCTGCAGGTGTTCTATGACTCTATGAACACTACCCTGTTACCACTATGTATCACTAACATATTAGTAAAGTCAGTTTATAACACCTTCTAAAGTTAAATCTCACAATCACACTCACAAAGGACTTCTCTAAACAATAAATAGTGTCCTTAGTGTAACGTTACATTAGTTAATACAATACATCTATAATTACACTTACTATCTGTTAAGCATTTTTGTCCTGAGTCTGATCCTAAACATGGTTCTCACACACTCTATTGCGGCGCCGGTGTTAGTGACTGATCAAACGATACACATGAAAACATATTCCACATACAGATATTCTACAGATAATGACACAATGTCTATTGCTACCAAATAAAGCCGTGAATTCGAAGACGTCTACTGAGAGACATGCAGGTTTCAAAACTTCCTCTGAGCTCAGAGTCCAGTGATGTAAATGCATGATGCAGAACAAACTTCCCGGCATTTAACGATCTGCTAAATCTCACAAACTCAGTGGACTATCACACTCCAGTTTTAGGTGAGGCATGTGTGGAAGTCACAGTCACACGGTGTCCTGTCCAAGAGATTAGTGCCCAACACCCAGATGGTTCTACGTTTCTTGCTGAGTCCTTATGGTTCACGCCTGTGTGGCTGGCTCCGAGCCCAGGCCTCTGACGAGCTGATTAAGGTCAGCACTATTGTTCTTGTTGACCTACATATTCTTGGCTCTTACATACATGGATATTTCAAGAAAGTAACCATGTAGCAAAAGGAAAACAAACAGCACAGTGCTGGGAAAGAAAAAATGTGTGAGACAGGAGCGAGAAGATTATATGTACTCCTATTATTACAGGATTGATCAAGAGCACACCAAATACACAGGTGGTTATTATAGCAGCTTATACCACAGCATTGTTGAATTCTCGAATTTGATTCGTCAGAAGGTTGTAATACTATTTAACAGTCAATGTTTGTATAAATTCAATCATTTTAACATGTTGTTTTTGTAACGTATCAAGGATGCTCTACGTAAATGTATTAATCAGTCCCTCCAGGAGATTTTTGTGGACAAATATTTTTCATTCATCCCTCATCTATACCCACTTTATTCCTAATTAGGGTCACAGGGATCTGCTGGAGCCTATCCCAGCACACATAGGGCAAAAGGCAGGGTCAGGACAGGTCGCCAGTCCATCGCAGGGCCACATATAGACAGACAACCACACACACTCCCTCCTATGGGCAATTTAGAATCAACAATCAACCTAATGTACATGTTTTTGGACTGTGGGAGGAAACCGGAGTACCCAGAGTAAACCCACACAGTTATGGGGAGAACACGCAAACTCCACACAGAAAGGGCCCTGCCTGTTCGAACCCAGGACCTTCTTGCAGTGAGGCAACAGTGCTAACCACGAAGCCACCATGCTTTCCCAAATTTTTCATTTTGCTGCATTTTTCCCCTAAATTTGTAAAGCAACTTGCAGATGGTTTTGTGATTTATTTTTTCTCTGAAAACTATTTGAGTCGGTGAAATTAAAAAGCACTCCTTTTAAACTCCTACCTGTGAAGGAGTTAAAAAGATTTATTATTAGTATTGGATGCACGTGAATCGAAGAGGGCCTCGGCTGAATGCTCGTTGTGATGGCGTCACATGACACATCTCACCCTAAATCGGTAGAAAATCTCCAGTAATTTCTCCAGAATACTGTGGCGTTTGCTTGATTTCGGGTTGATTTCTGTGACGGCAAAAACATGAAATCCTGTGGGGCTAATTAAAATCATGTCTAATTGTTTTCTGTTTAACATTTACAGAAGGAGTCTCCAGTGTCAATGCTGTTTAACAGTCAAAGAGAAATCTGTGAATAAACTATTAAACTCAAGGAAGTCTTCAGGAAGGATCTTAAAGAGTGGGAAAAAACAGATATAACAGGGACGTAAAAAAATTAAAAGTATAAACAATTAAAACTGTAAACAAATAAAACATACAACACTGCTGTGGTATAAGATTAATAAAATTAATATTATACCTCAGTAATATTAATATGCTGTGGTATAATATTAATAAAACAGTTTGCCATGCTTATTGGGGAAAAAAATCAACTTTGGTGTGGTCACAATAGCTCTTCTTCACCACAGGCATTGATTATATTTCTATAAATGCACACCCTGTCCTGTTTTATTTGCGTTATTACTTATTTTTGAGGCTTGTGCGCATACAGAAGCAAACGGTGACGTAAAACAAATCTCCGATTTTATGGCGTAATTAAAATTTTAATTAAAATCGTGATCTAAAAACTCACAGCAGCATTTGTTTGGTAATGCTTATGATGATAAAAATAAGTATTGCGAAGAAGTCCACCCTTTAACCTTTATCTTATGAACAAGCCTCAGCTCAGGTTCTTCCCTCTAATGTTACAGAGATGAAGGTCTACGTTAAAAAAGCAGCAATACACATTTGAACAAGTAGGAATGCACACACGTGTATGTACGAGAGGTTTTACAACAATATCTGAGCAAACCTGCTCTACACTTCAGCTTATCAATACACCTCAATAATCACGAAACATGAAACAGCTTAAACTGATATATTAACATCTACTCTAGGAGTGTGCCTATATGAAATATTCTAATCATTTTAATGACCTAGCTTTTTTTTTTTTTTATCACATACTATGAAATCATCACAATATTGTATTGGGCAGCATTTTAACAGTTAAACAGCTTTTTTTAGTTTGGAAAACTTGCTGAATTTTGAGATTTCAGATTTCTAAATTAATCTGAATTTCTCATTCATCCAGTGAATTAAATTCTTGTCTCGAAATTCATTGCAAGTATTTATTCAGATTTTACTAAAATATTAATGTTATTACACTGAAAAAAAAAAAAAACATTCAAAGTTAAAATAATATTTATATAGCTAATTTTTAGTTTAGTTTTTATTTTTCATGTTGAAAAATAATATGTTGAATTTATGTTTTTTCAGTGTGTGAACCTAAATTTATTATAAATCTAAAGGGGAATGTGATTTGATTTTGTAATGCGCCTATGAATATAGTTTAAATTTATATATATTTTACTTTATCACCTGATTTGTTTTGATTTTGTATCTGTTTGGCTGTGTTAAACCAAATGCTGCTCTGTCACCGTAATAACAATGAAATTGAATATTGTAATATAACATATAACTTGTTTCTGGCACATACCTACATCCGACAGAGACGGCGGTTTTAAATCTGGCATCTGCCCGGCAAATTTATAACAACACCCAAGAAGTTTTCTCAAGCATTACTCAAGTGTTAGATGCCTGAATATTCCTACTATAAAAATCTAATTTCTAACTCTATGGAAATCTAGTGCACACACACACACACACACACACTCAAAAGAAATTCTACATTATATGTTGTCTGACCTCTCGGTTTCCGCAACTCCCATTACTCCTGTTAGTAATTATGAAAATTTGTTGTCTACCAGCCGGTTCTCTTATGCAGTGCAGAAGAAGGTCAGGGAGGTCATTTTATAAAACCTGAGTTCTCCTCCGGAAAAAAAAAAACAGGCCATATGGCAAAAAATATCAATGCTCTGAATAAGTAAGGAATACTATGACGAATTTCTTGACTACAGTACTATACGGAGTCCTGTGAGATTAGTAAAACGTTTTACTGTCTCTACCTGATAAAGAACATAGAAGTACTTAGTTTCTAAAGAAGACTGAATCACAAAGACCGAAAATGGTCCCTGTTGTTTCATTACAACACAGCTACTCAATAACAAATGTGGCTATGTTAGCTTCCTTTCCAGGGACGTCCGTTAAAAAAACCTAATTCTGTTAAAACAGATCATTAAGTTCTAGACGAACCTACCATCCATCAGCATTATCCATTATATTTCTCATTCTTAGGTGAGAGTTCAAAAGGTCTGGACATCCAAATGACACCTTAAAGCAATGGCTGAATCTCCTGCCTCCGTCCGCATGTCAGGGCGAACGATTCAAAGAGCCATCTTCATGCTTCCTCATCACCTTCCTCCAGCTTCAGAGCGTTCACACTGAGGCTCTAGAGGGGAACACAGCCACGACAGGGCCCTAAATGGAGCTACGCGCCTTTCTCGGGCGCTCTAAAGAGAAAGGACGAGATGTCACAAGAGGTCATCGTAGTCGAGGAGTTTGGAGTGCTGCCGGCTCTTCCACAGCCGGAACAGACGGAAGTCAAAGTACATCTCGATCATCTCCTTCCCTACAGCAGCAGGAGGAAGAATAATATCACTTGCCGGAATCTCAAGACATGGAAAAAATCTGCTGTGTGAAATGGTTATGTAGTTGGTTCATGTCATTAAAGTGTAGAGTTTAAATACAGATTCTTATTTAAAGCACAGCTAATCATTTACAGCAGTGGGACATCTGATCAAGCTGTGCATGAATCCATAGGAGATTCAATAAAATACAGACAAAGCAAATGAGGGAAAGAGGAAGAAGAGAGGAGCAGGGAGCTCCCCTGGGTCCAATAAGGAGAGCAAGTCTGTAGGGGAAAATAATGAGAGTTTAATTGGAATGTAATTAACAACCAATCGATAGTCATGGCCAAAACGATAACCGTGAGTTCAAGTCAGGATTGTATGTATGATCGATGTACGCACATATTATTCACGTGTGTGATTCTGCTTGTCTGTTTTTCTGTCTGCCTGCCAGCGTGTGATGGATGAGCATCATTTACTGCTTTACACCATGATTGAGTAGAGATATTGGAAACCACATGACTGAGTACCACATCTTGTTTTTTTGTGTGTGTGTGCGTGTTTTTGCATGATTATGTGAGTGTATGATGGTGATGAGTGTACTCACCTTGTGCAGAGAGTTCCAGAGGACTCTTAAACTCCACAGCATATGGTCTCATCAGCCTCTTGAGGTTCTGCACAAGCTGAAAGAACAGCAAAGTGGTTTTTGTTCCAATGTCATGCACAACAATATGGCAAATCGGCACGCACATTTAAAACAGAACTGTTCAGTACATAATGTCTAAATTCCAAACAGCTGAACTTTTGTTTTGTTTTTTTTTTCTTTTTCAGACAGTGTTAGATATAAACCTACAGAAGAACGTGATGGTTATCAGAGTTGTTGGGAGCCTGAGGGAAGCGGAGGTGGTATGTGTGTCACGGAGCAGAAGGAGTGAAATTACAAGGAACAGTAGAGTGCTAAGCTGCTGGTTTTAGTCAGGATTATGATTGACCTTAGTTGGAAGGGGCTCTGATGTAACATCTGTGGGAACCCGTTCTCTCTGGATCACGATATTTCTCTAAACTCAAGTTCCAGACAGAGCACTCACTCACAGAGCACTCAATTTGCTCACCCTAGCCACTTCTTTTATTCATCAAATAATGAAAAGTCTTTTTGCATTAGTTTATAGTTGATTCAGATGAATCAACCATGAAACAAGTTCTTCTTGTTACTAATTTTATTCCAGCTGCTGTTTCTCTTATTTCTACTGAAGGCAAAAAGACAAATGAATGCAAGTTTCAGCTTTACTTCAGACTGTTACAAAGCACTGAAACTGAAGACTCCTTCCAAAAGTTCCTCCTCTCAAAACACCAGTATACCGTTTTTTTCTTTAATGCCAGTTTTAGCGGAGAGCCCCTGTGCTGCTATTATGTAGAACGAGCGTATTAATAGCAACCTTACAGCCAAACTACTGTTCTAACACTGCATTACTGGAGGCGAAGGCTGTGCAGATCGTAAAAGTGCAAAATAAACCAGCTGTGACCAAGAAAACAAGAACTATAAACTTGTTCAGTGGAAACAGAATACAAGAGAAGTTGTGGTGCAGAAGACAACATGCACAGTGAACAATATCACCAGAGCGTAAATAGTGGTGCTAATGAGGAGGAGAATGAAACAGGTGGAAGTGATCAGTTACACGCGATGTGGTCGTGTGACCTGATGGATATAGTAGTTCAACCCGGACTTCGGCATACCCATGATAACTGCTCAACAACTTCTAACCAATCAAAAGCAATTCAAAAAAGCACTGTTATACAAGCCCTTCATGTAGCTTCTTTTCCAAGACCACTTTTCTAAAATAATTTTTTTCATTTCAGTTTGCAAGTGAAGACATGCCCAGATATTTAATTTCTAACTGTGCTAAAATCTAACACACACCCACAAAGTACTACAAATTTTCTTTAAATCACTACCGAGTGCAAAAGTCACTCCATAAATACTGACTTTATTAACAGTTCTAAATAAAATGGACATTTTCTCTCAGTACAAAGAATTTCTCTATAGTACTGGATGGATTTCTGTAAGTTTTAAAAAGATAATGTGTCTGTTCTACTGTTACTTGATGGCTTGTCGATAAAGGACGACCTAAATCCATCTGTACACTATATCACTTGATACCGAGCTAGTTCATAGGCTATAAGTATATAAATTATTTCCACCACGGTACAACATCCATATTTATTGTGAATCATAAGTTGTATCATGTGTCATTTCTCTTTCAGTAAACATTCTGATAAATTGACTCAGTTCCTCCGAAGATGGAAAATGTCACCCATCGTCACCCAAGCAGTCGAGTGAATTATGACACAGCAAGTTCTTAACAACTTTTGTTGTCCCAATTGATCATTTTACGAACCTCGAGACTCTCGAAGTGCTCAAAAGTGCAGACCGGGAAGAGGATCGTGGGGCTGACAGTGTCAGCGCACTTATAGCTTTTTTGGTCTCAAATCATTTTTCTTTCACTCTGTGAATGCTGTCTCTACCATTCTGTCTATTCTCTTCTTGAACATCAATCATCTGAGCCACAGCCAGGCTAATCCATCACCGTGTGTAAGGGCAGACGAGTTCAAATCGATCACACCAAAAGTTTGTCTCGGGCATCGTTGACTAGTGGACTGAGGTCTAGATGCAGACCAAGTTGTGTATTTCAGTGGACCAACTAAATACTTGAAAAAATACTGTAGAAGGGAAAAAAGTATAGAGTTTACTATAGGTCAGATTAATTTAACCCTCGTGTTATGTTCACTCTTTGAACACTTTGGTACCTTCCGAGCCAATCTGACCCAGGACTTCACTGGGGTTTTAATAGCACTACAGAAAAATATAATTAAACATTAATGAAGCACTAAGAATGCAGTAACTGATTCAGTAATGTTAGTCACTTATCCAGACCTTTGCATTTAGACCTTGTATCAGTTTCTTCATTACCTTCCCCCCATTTATCCAGCTGATCTAGACAAAATATAGCAATACCAGTTCCCAGACACAACACCAGAAACATTGCAACAACAGGACCCAGAGGTATACACACTCAGAACCCAGGCTGCCATTTTGATCAATGTGTTCAGTAAAAGAAAGACTCCTATTTATGTATGATTCTCCTAACACCTTGGTAAAGTCATTCTATAATAATAATAATAATAATAATAATAATAATAATAATAATAATAATAATAATAATAATAATTAACAAGACAAATGCCTCCATGCTGAAAGCTTGGCACAGAAAATGCCCTGAGACTGCATTCTAAGAATACATTACTCTTATGTGACACAAGCATCTTCGGTTCTCTAGAGAACAAAACGTTGCGTCAAGCGCAGCATGGCATGGAGCTCTGAAGTGCTGCAGATATGTAGATGGAGCAGGGGGTTTATATTTATAGAAGGATGACTGAATTTCCCACCTGCCCCCCTCCATTACAAAAGAGCTGAGGTAGTGCAGGTGAGAGCGTTGGGGCAGAAAATCTCTATAAGTAGCAAAAAAAAAGCAAGAAATGGCCATGTTTCTATCCCCATGTGGAGATTTCAGGTACAGGTAAGAGCCTTACAGTATTTGCAGTTTTTTTTTTTTTGGAGTATTTTAGCTTTTCCAGTTATTTTTGTTAATAAACATTCCATAAAGGAAGTTAATGGAATGTCATATATTGCGTTCAACTCACGCTCCCATATCACTGAGGTGCAAAAAGAGACTGTAACTATTTCAGTACATACTGTATGATAGTAAAATATTTGTGTGTATAGCATATGCATACAGATCTCCAGTAAAACACACTAATCTGATAATTAAACATCATCTGGGGAAAACAAATCTTAGTGGCAGAGGTATAAATGGACTAAGAGGGCTAAGCTCCCATATTTCAATAAAGACATCGATAAAAGCTTTCATTTTTGTCATCCATATCAGATAATTAGCTGTTGACTTCCGAGTGATTATATACGGCTTTCGTGGAGGTCCACCAATGGTTTTAAAAAACACACACACAGAATGGTATGAAGAAGTGAAGATAATGGTATGTTCACATATACAGCACAGAGCAGAGACAAAGCGACTGGAGATCATTCATTTTTAATGAGAGCTGCCAGCTTCCAGTCACATAAATGACAGCAACAGTTGGCAACCAGATATGGGTGTGTCCAGCGAAGTTCAGAAAATTTTAACTTTATGTAAATATGGAGACACCCATGGGACTACCCATGGGAGTGAAGACAGTAGAGCACACTGGGATCTGTGGCAAAGAACACACACTACTTCTTCATCTACTATAATATGATGCAGATGTATAGAAACACTGCTGAATTTTATATCCATTTTTTTAATGTTTCATTTTAGCAGCAAGAAACTGATCTGGAGTACTATATGCACAACCCAGCGATTTCTATTACAACCATTAGAAGGAACACGTACTGACGACTTCATAGTACAGAGACTGGCGACCTGCAGCGATAAAATCACTTTATGTGTGAATGTAGCAGAAGACTGAATTCTTTCTTCCCAGACTGGTGGTTTCTTGACATGTCTATAACATGCTATCATCCTTTTTCCCTATAAATTGCGTTTAAAGGGGAAACCTAAAGGCAATGGACCAAGCACACATTGTCTAATCAAAGCATAAATCACACAAAAGGACAAACAACAAAAACGTAAGTGTTTTTTTTAACAGCTTTTCAGTTTATCATGTTTAATATGCAGAAGAAACATTGCATTTTCCCAGTAGAGCAGCAAAGCTAATTGTTTCGTTGGTTTTTGCTAATTTGTTTGGTCATTAGCCAATTTTTCTCCCAGTTGTTCATGAAGTGCTGTAACAGGGACTGGCAGATCTGCTAGCCCAAAACGGTGCATGAATTATTCTTTTCCAAGACTTAGGCTTAAGGCAAAACATCCTGTTCCATTTCTTCCAAACTGATTCCGTTACCCCACTTTAAATAGACTATTTTATCTAAACACAACAGAGTAAACTGAGCTAATAAAGAACAAACAGCTCAGTTATATAGACTAAATATTAATCAGACAGATATAAACTGTACAGTATGTGGGTGGAATTTGCACAAAGACTCATATATTCATCAGAAACAATAGAAATGTTTAAACAAATGAAGTAAATATCAGCATTATCAAGATTAAAGAAAATATATTCAGCATTGTAAACACCCACACGAGAAAATAACAAACACAAGCTCTGTACAAAAATCCTTTATATAATTTTGTTGGTTTTATTATTTGCCAAGTTATCATACTGAAAAATACACTAACAGCACAATCTTAATGCCTACGGTAATCTGTAAGAGTAAAATACATTAACACAACAGCAAATTCAGAAACATGCAGCAAAACTAAAATGACTGGGCGGGAGGACGCTGATATGATGTTATTTTAGAAGTGCTGTCAGCTTTTTAATATGATTCTGCGAATGCCGAAAATCCACCTAAAGGAATTCAGGTCTTTCAGACAAAACGCCTATTCCTCACTACAATAAAATACTGGAAACAACTTCAAAATGAAATCATTTATTTTCCTGGGCTAAAAACTGGATAACAAACAGTAAAAAGTGTGATTCTTGTTCCAGGTGATTGTCAAGCATGTGATGTTCAATAGGGTCCTACACTTAATAATTATGCATGTCGTGTTTTCTGGATTTATGTTACATTTTTAATTTAGCTGTTGTGTTGTCTTTATTGTTGTCTTTTCTGAATTAATGTTGTGTTTTGTGATTCGATGTTACTGTTGTGTTTTTAATTGCTGTTGTGTTTTCTTCATTATTGTGTTTTCCATAATGCTGTTGAGTTTTCTTATTTAGTCTTACAATTTTCTATTTTCTATTTCCTGTTTTTTTTTTTTTTATAGCTGTTGTGTTTTCTAATTAGTTGTTTTCTTTATTGCTGATATGGTTTGATTTGATGTGTTGTTTTTTGTTTTCTGACCTGTTGTATTTCTAGATTGTTAATGTTCCATATCTTTATCTCTGCATTGTGATAATGCTAAAACCTTAACAGACACCTGATAACCTAGCAGCTAAAAGTGAAGCTCTGGTAACCAGAGGCAGTTGCGTGGCATCAGTGAATCCTGGTGTGTGTTTGTGTGCATCCTAAATGTGAAGTGTATCTTGTGTCCAGCTAAAAGTGAAGCTCTGGTAATCTAAGGGCAGCTGTGTGGCATCAGGGAATCTTGTTGTGTGTTTGTGTGCATCCTTGTCAGAAATGTCGTACAAAAAAAAGAGAGATACATAGAGACAGAGATACAGTTATAGAGCAGGAACATGAGGTGCAGAGGTAGACAGGTCAGTGGTGACAGAGTGACTCTATCAGTCACAGTGTGTCAGTTTCTTCCACACATCTTTCACACACCTCCACCTCTCACTCAGTCTAGCTTACATAACAGTCCCGACAGACAGGTGCCAATTTCGCCCTATAGACTTCGATTAAATACCCAAATACCAAAACTGAACAGGGCAACTAATGTAAACCTTCAGCTGATAAATAACAGATGCTGTACCTTCTCTCCGTTAGCATTGCCCAGCACATAACAGCCCATAATATGGATGAGATTGGGTTCAGGATTCAGCAAACTCATAAGCCGAGCCAGTTTCTTCCAGAATCTGCACAAGAAGAGATACAGAATTAAGCATCAGGATTTAAATACCTGAATAAAGAGGATTGTGATACAATAGTGAAACAATATTGGTTTTTAATAATCTATATACTTCATCTTTTTAATCATTTTAAAAGTATGGAATAAAACATGATAGGATGCAATGATGGGGTTGTGTCATGCAGCCCAGGATGAAGTGGCGTTACTGTTGCTTAAGATTCTGAAATGCTTTATTCCTTCATTAGAACAGCAACTTGTCAATGATTACACTTTTTGATGATTAGTTCACCTAACATCACAATAAACAGCCCTCTTAGTTCCCTTTATCTTATTTATACAACTAAGCAGTTGAGGGTTAAAAGCTTTGTTCAAGGCCAAGTAGTGGCAGCTTGGTGGCCCTGGGATTTGAACTCACAACCTTCCGATCAGCTGTGTAATGATGCATTTGTAACATTATTCTGCTGATTTCAACCCCATTTTCCTAACAATCAGCCTTCATATTGTCTTCATTTTGACCATGAAACTTTTGTCCTTCTGGATCCTGTTGGAATGTCCTGGTCCGGTTTAACTGCATAAAATATAAAATTATCAGCCAATTCTGTTACCCCCTTTAATTAAATTTATTTACACTTATTACCACAGAATATACAATTCAGTTTGTCATCACGATCAATAGACCTCATTTACATGAAATAAAACCATATTTCTAATATAAAACCATTTACAAATTTGACCCCAAGGAAAACAGGAGGGTTAAACAATAGTGAAAAAATTCTCATGAGCTAGACTGCTTACTTATACAGTGAAGCTTATGATATGGAAAATTCATGTAAATTGTTTTTTATATGAAACATGATCATGCTCTGGAAATCCATCTTCCTCTGTAAGCACTGAAAAATGTTCAGATGTGAAAAAATACTTCACTTTTTTTCCCAGAACTTGGGGGGAAAAGCCACTTTATGAGTTCTGAGTACAATGTATTGCAGAATTAGTGCCTGTTCCACTTCTGGTGTAACAGCTACAAACAATTCTTCTGTCCCTAGCCTCTCTCTTGAATTTAATAAAACCAAAAGTGCAGCTTGTCATGTGACTTACAGTAGAAATTCCTGTGTCTTGAAGACTCTGACTCGTACAAAGCATTGACATTAAAACTGGACGCTAAAAAATTCTAGTTGAGTATCTCACCACGGAAAATATCACAGTATCAGTGATCTTTTTTAATCCGGGTATTTGGAGCCTCCACTGTAGAAGTCTCTGTGTAAGCTATTACTATCCGTCTGTCCATCTGATTATGTTTCCTCAACGAATTCAGTTTAATCAAGCGTTTATAAAGTTTTTCTTACTTCTTTAAGTGCATTCATTATGTCATTACTACAGTAATTATGAGATGACAGCTCTTCTGCTCAGTGCTGTGCATCCCGTTAGAAAATAGCTAATGGAAATAAACTGGAATAACCTGGAATTAAACTTCAACATTTTAAATGTGGAAGTCGCTGTCATTTTTGCGTCCGAGTTTGTCACATGGTGTAGTCTGAGGATTCAGAGCTCTCAAGTGGTCATTTATTTTAGGACTGATATGATGTCTGTCTGTCTGTCTGTCTGTCTGTCTGTTAGTGAGGGGCACTCACTGAATCATGTCCTCCTCCTTCTCCACTTTAGCAAATGTGGCCACTTTGTTCTTCAGGAGATAAAGGTGCCCAGGTCCTCCCTAACAGTTTATAGAAGAGTGATGCAGTTAGGCACAGTGTACACACACACACACACACACACAAACAAATGTGCTCACACACATATATGTACACACACAGACACACACCACATACATACTGTAAATTCACACACACAAACATATGCACAAATACATACATACACATATACACACAATCAAATGTGCACGCACAGACACACACACACACAAACAAATGTACACACACAGACACACACCACACCCATATACATGCACACACATAGACACACACATATACATTCACACACACAGACACACACATATACATTCACACTCACAGACACACACACAAACAAATGTACACACACAGACACACACCACACCCATATACATGCACACACATAGACACACACATATACATTCACACACACAGACACACACATATACATTCACACTCACAGACACACACACAAACAAATGTGCACACACAGACACACACCACACATATTCAGACACACACACACACACACACAACTACACAGACTTCTCACCTGACAGAAGATAAGCATGTTCCAAATTTTGCAGCCTTTCCTGTAGGCGGTGAGTTTCTTTTCAATCTCCTCTGGGTTTACAAGAAGTGAGACGAGGACAGAGAATAACAGAGACGGAGAGGCAAAGCAACAATTGAAAATATAGAGAAGACAAAGAGAAAAGGAATGAAAAAGGGCAAGATATAGAGACCTCCAGAATGATTTAGCTGTATGAGTTAATAATCATGGCTCACATTAGATGAGAAAGCTTCTTATAGTAAACATGGAGCAGCTGATAAACAGGTCGCAATTATTAACACTCACCCAGTATATCGTCAAAAGTCGCATGCTCGTGATCCTGCACCAGCAAACACAAGAGTGTTTCAGACGAGAACATTACCACTTACTGTGCATTATTGTTTCTACAATCCTACAGCCTAATTATGTCTGATTTATACAAAACGCCTGAATAATCCTCTTCCCACTTGTTATGTAAAAGTTCGGTTACGGCAGCTAGGCAAACACGTCAATTTACATTACTAAAACACCCAAAAAGCACGGATGAGCATCAGACCATCAGGGCATTAGCATTACCAAGCATCTTTCATAACATGCTGGACAAAAGATGCTTTGATCTGTATGAATAACAGAGTGTATACTGAAAGACTCACATAGAGGATGGGGATGATGGACGGGTCGTTCCTGCGTATGATGTTGGGCACATACTCCGCCTTGGGAACCTTGGATGAAATCAGCTACAAACAAAAAAACAAAGAAGACAAAACATGACAACGAATACAAGATCAATCAGTGGTATCGGTTGGGGCAATCATGCTAAAGAGGCTTGTGTTCAAAGGAAAATGGCTGGTTGTTTCCATCCTAATGAGGCATCTAGATGAGGAGTAACATTACGCTCATTACTGTATTGTTTTGTATGGATTTTATATATATATATATATTAAAATATACATTTGTATATATGAAGTAATCTGATTATTGGATAAGCCTACATGAGTCAAGCAAGCAGATTTCTGTCTTTCTAAATAAATGAAAACTAACCCTAGTGCAAGCGGATAAAGGTCTTTCACACTGGCAGTTTAGATGTAAAAATGAAGTAAAGATGAAAAATTAGAAATACATGAAAAATTGGTTAAGCTGTAATGTGGATCATGAAGTGCACAGTGGTACTGAACCCAAGACAACCTGTAGGGTTGCACTGGAGATGTACTGCGATTCCTGTAAATGTGAATACAACAGGAAGTAAAGTAAGCTGTGTGTGTGTGTGTGTGTGTTTAAGCAAATAACAACATGATTAGTTTCTACAGCACATGGTAGAGGTAGGGTTAGCTGAGTTATGACAGACATACACAGCTCCCCTCTGATATAAGAGATCACAATGCCTTGTTCACATGACCATCGTGAACATTTGTTAAGATCAGATTACTAGTGTGAACGGGAGTGAATGAGTGTAACATTGTGCTTCACCATGATTTTAGGAGGAATGAAGTCATCGCCTTCACAGGCCAGTCGCTCCAGCTCTTTCTCCTCCTCCCAGTCCACATCATCATACTCCCCCTCATCCAGAGTGCCTGAGGATGCCTGCAGATCTCCACCTGAGACAGAGAACCAGAGAAAGCCAGACACCGAGGCACCGACAGACAAAGACAGAGACAGAAAGAGTGAGGATAAAGAAAACGAAACCGCAGTCTAAGATTTCCTGTTGATTGAAGCAGCCGTATGCAATTTCTGCGGCCCTCTAACGAGTGTGTGTGTGTGTGTGTGTCTGTGAGGATAATACAAATGACAAAATTAGAAAAAGTAATACACTTTTACAACTTTTACAAAAAGATACTAAGACAACTCATTCCACTCGGTCAGTTTAACCTATCAAACTATGTATGGTACAAATGTGGCGGTGGAGCTAATTTCCAGCCCAGAAAACTGGAATTTGTACAAGAATTGTAAACCAAACCCTGAAATAAAGAAACTAATCCTATTCATTCCAAGACGATGTTTAATTTTATTTAGTATCATGTTACATACTTATTATATGTATAGTAAAAAAGCATAAATAAATAAATAAACAAACATTACAAACATTACAAATTGCACCTTTAAGAAGAAAAATAGGATGAGATAATTAGCAAGACAAACACCAGATTGATCACTCGTGTTCTATATAAAATAGAACACAGACAGATGGAGTATGTAGATGAGATATGAAATTACATACACATAAACTTACACACACACACACACACACACAGGGCTTGCAATAGGAGTTTATGCGTGAAAAATGCATGCAAGCGCTCCTGTTCGTGTTTGTGTACACACGCTCCTGCACATTTTTAATTTTATTCTTGGTGTGTGTGTAGGTGAGTGTGTGCACACTCACTGTCTCTGGAGTCGTGGAGCGAGTCTGGCTTGATGGGTGTAGGGTCACTCCAGGAGCGGCTGAAGCTCTTCGCTTTGCGATCGGCGAATGCTAATAATGGAGCGGAGGAGGAGAGCATCACACACTGCCGTTCACAACACACACACACACACACACACACACATCACACTCATCTGGCAGGATCCCGCTGTTGTGGGTACAACTGCGAGAGTGATGCGCCCTGATAGGACTTCCTATCAAGCCGTCAAGCTTTACAGATGGCTGCTTGGAATTTACATCCAAACCCTTAGGAACTCTTAAACAACAAAAAAGCTCTATTTTCGTGTAGGCTCAAGCTCGGCTTAGTAAAATACCAGCAGTTTGTTAACAACTACAAGGATACCCTCTCAGCTTAAGGCCAAACACTATCTTTTAGACTGTTTTATTTCAAGATCTCTGTCCTAAAAAAATTCCCTACGCCAGAAAACATTAAGCTCCAGCTTTATTTCTGTTACAAAGCCCTGAAACTGGAGACTCCTTCCAAAAAAGCTGAATAAACACCTCGTCAAGGAAAACCACCTCATATACACGACTGGATATCAGAAGTGTCATGATATTGTGATTAAAGCCTGTGTTTATGTGGAACAACTTACTATATATATATATATATATATATATGTATAAACATCGGAGTGTCATAAAACAGATCATTAACCATTTTTATTAGTACACTGTTGTTCCATTACTTCTGTGGAATAGAAATCGACTTATCTGACTTTTTCGATCAGTAAAAACAAATGAATTATTTGATCACCGTAAGTCTGATATAAAATGAGTCGGGACTCTGTTGGCTTTCTATGTGAGATGTGTGTTTTTCCCTCTGTTGGATAAACTTACACAGAACTTGGGGCATCTCAGAGAGCAGAAATAAGTTTGATATCAACATTTACTTTGATTATATTGATTTATTTTTAATATATTCATAGAAAAGACAAAAAACAAACAAACTGATATTTCTATCTATTTGGGTTTTTTTTTTTTGTGACTACATTGCCCCTGGTAGACTAGGTACTTAGGAAAAAATATTAAAATTTTAACTACTATGAGCTTCATATAAACCACAAATGTGAAGTGTGACATGACAAAGACATTCAATGCTGAACATGGACACAACAAAACAGGCGCAAATTCCATTTTTTTGGCTTTGGATTTTAATTCTCACAGCTGAGCAATCAAATTTGAGTTTTTCAACAGATCAGTGCTTCTGGATATCTCAGCACACCTTACTACACCTTTTTACAATTATATTTCTATTATTTTACTGGCAAATTTCCCTGCATGGAACTAGTACTAAAATCCAAATCATCTATTAGCCACACCCACATATACTTGCACCTTATTTGTTGATTGGGTCATGATTACGAAAATAGAGCTCTCAGTCTGGTGTCAAGAAAAAAACAAACATAATGTGTCAATGCTTGAAAATAAATTCAATTTGATTTATTTTCAGAATTAGTGTACAGTTCGTTTTGAGCTGCATGTAAATCCGAAGGACAATAAAAATGGACGCGTTTACTTTACACACACACACACACACACACTCAGCAAATGCATTACTCACACTGAGCCTTCATCCTCCTGCTGCCCACCATCCGCAGGTGCTTCCGGAAGTTTCTGAAGCGCAGAAGATTAGGTGAAGACGAAGAGGGTCGAAGAGACAGAAAGGTGAGGGAACAGAAAGAACAGTAACACCAACACACATGGAGAGAAGACAGAAGCAAGAGGAACGTTTATAGATGATTCATTCACATGCAGTCAAGTCACTTATGAGAAATGCATGAGGACGAGTGTTTGAAGTTACGGAACTGCGTCACATCTGAGTTTACACTTGGTTTGTGGGGGGAGAAATAAATCAGCTTATTCAGCATATTAACAACGGCTGTAAATGTTCTCAATTTAAATGAGGAATCTATTAAGAACATATAAGAAAATATACTTGTTATATATACAGAGGGGCCCAAAAAATGTATACGCACTTTAACAGTTGTTATCTATGCCCTTTTTTACAACTCAGATTGAATTATGGCAGCAATGTGTAGTATTATGTTTCCTCTAAAGATGTCAGTAGTCACACCATCATTGACGCTATCATTTGTCCATTAGCAGAAGGCTAAAGAAAATGGCAAAGGCACGCTTGACTGTGGAGCGACGCAAGATCATTTTGAAGTGATGATGTAAAGTTCGTGTGTGAAGTAGAACCACAATGGCGACATGGGTTTGGAACAGAATCACCAATACTAAAATAACTAAAAATCGCAAAAAATTCCTGATGTTGTTCATACAGTAGTTCGCCGAAATCATAAGTGTCTGGACGCGAATGGCGCCCACTTTGAGCGGTCAAACTATGTGATATGTGATTGCATAATTCAAACATGACTTACAGCTACCCTTTGATGCTTATATTAATTCAGTAATAAAAATTTGTATGCGTGTATTTCTCATGTTGAAGTGTGTATACAAATTTTGGGCCCCGATATATGTTTCCTAATTTATTTATTTATTTACACATTGTCACATCACAGCTTTACTGAAATAGAGATGTAGAGTCATAGCAACAAAGAAAAACTTCCTGAGGAATCAAACTCAAATTAAGCCCATGATTATCTGGGTGACACTGGATTATAAATCGTTACAGAATGCAGGTGTAGAAGAGTTTTTAGAGTGTCCATGTAGGGCCATCCAGAGAGATACTCTTATGATCACTTCAGTAATACAAACCAATAGAAACTCTGAGGATAACAATTACAAAAAGAGCAATGCTAAGACAGTTCACTTGAACTCAATGTCTGCTACATATGTAGGGGTGGAGACCAAAATACTGGAGTTTTCAAAAGTTTGGACACACCTTCTAATCCCATGGTCTTTCCTGATGTTTATTTCTTTCTACACTGTAAAACAATGCTGAAGGCGGCCGAAATACACAATAATGTCCTCTGAACAGTTGATATTGAGATATGTCTGCTACTGATGCTCTGTAAAGCCTTCATAATGCCTCTAATCTGAGGTGCTGTTAATTGGTGATTTCTGAGGCTGGTCACTCTAAATGAACTTCTCCTCTGCAGCAGAGGTAAGTTTTGGTCTTGCTTTACTGGGATGGTCTTCATGTGAGCCAGTTTCATCATGGTGCTTGATGGGTTTTGGTACTTGACAATACCGTTCTTGCAAGAACTATTCCAGAACACCTGACCTCCGTGTCTTAAAATAACAACTGACTGTTGTTTTTTGTTGTCATTACATATGGATTACCGAAGTCCATGTGTGTTATTTCATAGTTTTGAAATCTCCAGTATTGTTCTAGAATGTAGAAAATAAATCCCTAAACAAAAAACACTGAATTAAAAGGTGTGTCCAAACTTTTGACTGGTAGTGTACAGGATTATAAATCAATCCCTGAAATGAAGAAATGAACCAAATTCATTGCAAGACAATATTGCTGTCTTGTAGCAATGTATCATTTAATTAAGCAGATCCTTGTTCAGTTAGGAACTGTACAGTGTGTAGTTCTGAGCTGAATGTGAGAGAGATCTCACCTCTACAGACAGCGCAGCGGAGGAATCTGACTGACATTCCAACAAGCGAAGCACTGCCAAACGCTTTGGCAATGCAAAGTGGTGATAGATTTACAAAATGGTTTCTTCAGTGCTGAAAGTAAATAAATAGATTTTGGGGAAAAAAAAGCCCTTTTTTTTCGAACATGCTGTCTCGAGCAGCTATCAATATCACTTCCAAAAATAAGACAAGCCTGACAGGTGTTAAACATGGCATTCAATCATAAAGTTCAGTAACATGCATTTAGCAATACACTTAAGATGTGTTATAATAATACAACATTGTCTTTATTTTGTGTCATTTAAAGGTAAAAAATGTGGGCAGAAACATTAGTTAGTTAATTAGTTAGTTAAAATTCTCCCTTCATACTATTCATCCTTCATTTAAATGTACAATCCAAGAAATTAGTTAGTGTTCTCCTACAAATGAATCTTTATTTGTTGTGGTCGCTGTGCGTTTTTGTTTGTATCGTTTTTATCTAGTGTCCTGAAAAGTCCTATTAAGACCCATCGATCGGCGCAGTGATGAGTATTCGATGTCCAAACCCGTTCTGTTTACCACGTCTTGTTTTTATGAGGGCTTTCTTTCAATGCTGCCTGGCAGGTGTAAATAAATAATGCACAAACAAATGCAGAAACACACTTTTCCCTTGTGAGTGCTGATGCTAATCAAAAAGAAGCCGAGCTGCTCTGCTTTCTCTCATTTCTACCGTTTCTCTCCTATCTTCTGTCTCTTTGCTATCCGTCTCTCCACTGTGTTCTTTTTCAACACAGCTTCTATCTGGTACATGTACAACAAATAGCTAAACACACACACACACACACACACACAAGTAATTGTGTTAATGTTACTCACTTCAATCGAATGCATGCATTTGGTTTAATTAAATTGAACAATCTTTTTTTTCCTGTGTTTTCTTTTTATTTTTTGGACAATAAAAGCACCTGTAAGCTTATTAACATAATTTCTAGACATTTCCGATCTTAAAAACGACGTTCTACTGCCAGACGTCCTAATGTTGCTTCTGTCTAGAAGTAAAAGTATGATGTAAGCAACATTCTCTGCCAGAAGCACAATATAATACAGCTCTGCTTGGCTACAATAAAATTGTAATCACTACACCGCAGTGCTGCACAGCAGCCGAGCCGTTCGAGCAGCTCATTACCTCTTCCAGCGTGAACACTTTTAACTATGGTGATGTTGACATCCTCAAGTCCTCGTGCATTTCCCCTCAGCTCTGATGGATATATGCGCAGGACCAGGTTCTAATAAAGCAGCACCGATCCTCTCTGTTATTAATTCCTTCCCTTTTCCCTTCCGTGAGCTGTTAGAAAACATGATAGGTGATGGGAAGCGTAGATCTTTTTAACACCTTTCAAAAATAGAACGCTCCTCAAGAAAGGTGGGTATTTTAAGAAAGAGTTTTTAATTATACGCTCTAATGATCTGTCTGCGAGTGTGAAACAGAGTGCGAGTGTTTAAAATAGAGAGGTGACTCAGTCTCTCTGTGTGACTCTGTGTGTCTGACATGTTCATTGTTTGCAACCATGAAGTTTTGGAATAAAGACAGCTTTACTTCCACACACACAACCTTTAGATGAGGTTAGTGTATTTCAGTTTGTATGGATCTGTGTGTGTGTGTGTGTGCATCTTAAAAAGGAGTCATGCTCCAGTACCTGATAAACATTCTCTCAACTTTTGCAGCAGTCTATAAAAGGACCCACTAGCTTAAAGACAAGCTCCTTGTCTTTTAAGCGAAAACAACATGAAAACCAAGCATCCGCATTGTCTTACATGTTGTGAATAGTGCTTTAGGTTCGAAAGCACTAGAAGCAAGAACAACTGCATGAACATACACCGATAGATGTATTTTAAAATACACTAAATAGTATGAAGAAACGGCTAGATTTCTTCCTAAACCAAACTGTGACAGAGTGAAACACGACTTAGGATTTCTCTATTAATTATTTATAATTCATCTATTTATTATTTATAAGTATTAAAGTTTTAGTTTTAGAAGTTTCTAGAAGCCAACTGAACTGCCAGCTGAAATTTGAAATTTATGAAATTTGTTAAGATATGATTCCAAGGTTGGGCTGATTTGTTCCTAACCCAGACTGTGACTGAGCGAAACACTCCGAAGAATTCGTTTATTAATTAATATAGAAGTGTCTAGAAGGCAAAAAAAGAGAGAAACCTAGCTGAAAAAAATTCCCAGATATGATCTAATGCTAGGGCTGATTTCTTCCTAACCCAGACTATGACTAAGAGAAACGCCCCAGAATTCATTATTATCCTCCTAAGACCTAACCTTGCATTGTAGATTTCTTCTACCTATTTGGGTTTGGAAGGAACCAGTAAATATAATAACCAGATATTATCTTTGAACCACTTTTTTGGTGTACAACAGGTACCAGTTACAAAGAATTAAGTATTATGGTGCACACAACCAAAATTGTGATGTCCACATACAGGTTGTAGGAGGTTAAAGAAGATTCTACAAGCTAAAAACAAAAGAAACTAAACTGCCTGCTAAAATGGCAACAACCATAGCGATATGAATTATATCCCAAACATTTAAGCTTACACAGTTGAGTACATTTATATATATAGTAGATAAATCTACAGATATTTTAATGAATTCTTTCATGTTTATATTTGCATTTTTATATTTTTTCTTAAAAAATATAATCTCTTCTTTAAACTTTAGCAGCAAACAAAAGCAGTCCAATTTCTCTCGAGCAAATTGAGCTTTTTCTTATTTGAAGTTCAAAGACCACAGAGACACACCACAGCAATCTACCCCATTTGGCAGGCTTTTCAACAAAATAACACCTTTTTACTATTCAGGACACTGGACATTGTTGAGCTGTAAAAGCGTCAGCACTCTGTCCTGGCTTTTAGGTGCACTGTTAGCACTCTGCCACTTCACTCTGTTTGTCGCATCTGCAACACGCTCAGAAAAGAAAATTCCACGTGTGACACTTGCAAGCACACGTGAAAATTTCAACATGCTTCTCTGCACCAAAATGCGACAATCACCAAGACAAATACAAGATCTGTATAAACCCTCGTGCATACAGATTTATTTACAGTGAAGTGCGAGAGAAACGATGTTAGCGCCAGCGCAGCAACAAAGCAAACGAACAAGAACTGAGCGAGACAGCTGTGAAAATAAACGCTAAAGCATCAAATGATACTAAAACCAAAATAAGAAAGAGACAAACAACTAGGAAATGAATAATTTATGATTTATAATTTAACTGACTGAAATATAATTGAAATATGTTTGAAGACAAACTTGTAATTTTCTCATCTATCGGCAGATGTTTCTTATTAGAAAAATTAAAATGGCGATAAAATATTAATATCGTATCCAGTGGCAGCTTATGGGGGGCAGTGGTGGCTCAAGTGGTTAAGGCTCTGGGTTGTTGACCGGAAGATCAGCGGTTCAAGCCCCAGCACTGCCAAGTTGCCACTGTTGGGCCCTTGAGCAAGGCCCTTGACTCTCTCTGCTCCAGGGGCGCCGTATCATGGCTGACCCTGCGCTCTGACCCCAACCTCCAAGGATGGGATATGCGAAGAAAGAATTTCACTGTGCTTTAATGTATATGTGACAAATAAAGGCTGTTTCATATATCAGCTGTTCTATAAATGTTAATATACATCAATTCCTCAGTCACAGCTTTATATATTTTATTTCTGTTTTGTCTGACCACTGAACACGATATAAGCTGATGATCCATCAATTGGTTGCCTTTCTAAATGCAGTGCAATCATGTAACAGTGTGCTCAGCACTTTATTTAGCTCCATCAAGTTATTATTACACCTGTGCACCTAGTGGTGAAAACAGGAAGTGCAACAAAAACTAACAGAGGCCCACTGGGGCACAAATCACGCTGCCCCATACTCAGTATTTATGAACATTTTTAGCAGAGGAGGAGCAGCAGACATGACAGTTAATGACACATTTCTGGAAAACATTATACATAGTTCAGTGTCCAGTGGGATCAACAATAAATATGCGTTAATAGACTACTAACTAACTAATAACTAGCACAGTTTGTCAGAGATTTCAGGTGTAGGTTTATAGAGCTCTTTTAAACTTAAACATGTGAGTAAACTTAAACTAAAAGCTTTGTTTCAACTCAAAATGATGTTCAAAAACTTATAAACTTGAATTTAATATCCAAAAGTTTTCCTGACAATTATAGTTAAAGTTCACATAACATAATTAAACTAATTTAATCATGTTTTTACAAAGTATTTGTATAGCACAATGGATATTGGCTATAAATTCTAAATGTTACCTGAGATGATTTGAGGAAAAAAATTTCAAAAGGAAAGCCATCCTCATCTGGGTAACACAAGAGAGTGAGATTATAAATCATTTCCCTCCTATAACTGTGTACGCTATGATCAAAAAGTGCATTTGTGTAACCAGGAAATTCATTCTAGTTTGTCGAAGTTATCACCTGTTTACTGATGGAGATGTAAATGAAAAACTGTTTGTTCGTGGCAATTAAAGCCGATTTTAACGTAGGATACGGAATTTTAATTTATTCTGTGGGATAATTAGAGGCTTTATCGGGACAGTGTCAGCCCAAGAGGCGTTTCTTAGGCATATCCCCAAGCGAGTCCTCTGTACAGAGCCACTGTGTTAGCTGTCTAGCGTGTAGCTGCATGTATGTGTTTTTTTGACTGTATGACTGGGATAAACATATAGATGGACAGAAATTCTGATGCTCATTCTCATCTCACATGCGAAATAATGAGCCGCATTAATTAAGAGTCCTTGAGCTGTGTCTGCTGACAGATTCCTATTGATCTGCTCATTTTCTCTCTGTTTTCTGAGCAGCTGGATGCTGATTGCTAATTTTAAAGGTTGCGAACTGCATAATAACTGCAGCATGCGTTGTGTTCATGTCTACAGTTTAGGTACAACTGATATTTTTATTTATTTATTTATTTATTTATTTATTTATTTATTTATTTACTTTATTTTTTAGCATGATCCCAGCTAAAGAATATTATGAGAATGTGCAGTAAAATATGTGACCGGTTCTCCGAAGGTTCTGCTGTAAACGCTGTACAAACGCTCTGACCTCAGTGTCGAGTGAATACTAAGTTCTAAGAAATAAACATTTACAACTTACAACAACTTACACAGAGACAAATATAACACGTAAACTGAGTAAAATACCACCTGTAGTTCATATAGTCATGTTTTCTCACTGACATTTATGGAAGGAGTCTCCAGTATCAGTGTTTTTTAACAGTTGGTGAAGTTTTTCCATCGTCTTTTAACTTGCTTAAACATAACTGAAAATGGATAAAAATGTGTCGTTCTTTCATTTTTTTTCAATAATGTAAGCGTAGGTATAAATAAGATTGCATCATTTTGAGGTTGTGATAAGAAAGTAATCCAGTAGAATAACTCCACTTCATGTTAGGACGAATCACATCATCCTGTTGTTAAATATTTTCTTATATCTACTAATACAGGCATGTGTTTTTCTGACACGCTGTAATAACAAATTTGATCTGATCACACAACACTGCTACATAACCCGTTTTTATCAGTACACTGGAATTTCATTTCACCAGGCAGAATGGAAATCATCTTATCGGACATTTTCAATCAGTATAAACAAATGAATTGTCTCCATAATCCATAAGTCTGATATAAAAAATCTGGATAACCTTACACAGAATTTTAGTGTGTAAATATTAGCTGCTTATGAACAAGCACTTGGGACATCTCAGAGAACAGAAATAGGTTTGATATCACCATTTACTTTGAACATTTGTGTCAAGAAAAAACAAACTGCTTTTGTTTGTTTCTATGGGTTTCTTTGAGCAGCACGGTGGCTTAGTGGTTAGCACTGTTGCTTCACAGCAAGAAGGTCCTGGGTTCGAACAGGCAGGGGCCTTTCTGTGTAGAGTTTGCATGTTCTCCCCGTGCCTCTGGTTTCCTCCCACAGTCCAAAAACATGTACATCAGGTTGATTGGTAATTCTAAATTGCCCATAGGTGTGTGTGTGTGTGTGGTTGTCTGTCTATATGTGGCCCTGTGATGGACTGGTGACCTGTCCAGGGTGTACCCCTGCCTGTCCCCCAATGTGGACTGGGATAGGCTCCCTGTGACCCTAATTAGGAATAAGTGGGTATAGATGATGGATGGATGGATTTTCTATGATACATTGCCCCTAGCAGGCTCTATATAAACTGAAACGTCTGAAAAACTACAAATTCTTAAGTCCCTGCATGTGTGGGATTGAAACTTCAGCTAAAATGTTCTAAAAATTCAGTTCAGCAAGCCTTAAAATAATTATTGTTGTGTATGGATATGTAAGAAACATGAAAAAACTAAATATAATCCTGTATATTTACTCTGATTGCAGTAGGTCTGAAGACACTGCATTGCCACAAAGCCTTGAGTACCATCAAGCCCACAAAAAAAAAACTGCAATGTACAATGTAATCACTATAATAAAGCACATGACCACTTAAAGGCACACTTTAACCTGTCACAGCAGACACACACACACACACACACACACACACACTGCAAGCTAATGATAGCAACAGATTCAGCAGACAGCAGTTCAGTGACCAAAAACAGTTCTCATGTCTCCCAAAGATCACAATCATTCCCTCGTTCCTCTCAGTGACTCAGCAATTTCCACTTCTCTTATACATTAGCATATCGCCTGCTTGAACAAATTTCACTGTCAAACATTAACATTAGCTCTTTTTGTCTCTTTTCTGCCTTGTGGGAAGAAACAAAGAGGCACTTTGTGGAAGTGGAGTGGCACTAATCGAGCCAGCTGGAGTGAATTCATTTACAATCACAGAGCTCGACTTAGGCGGCATCATGGCACAACATTTCTGATTAAAGGAAATCAACAAAGCTTGCCAGAGGATAAAATCTGTCTTGTATTGGTATGAGCAGCTTTGAGTAAATTATTGTTTAAATAATACACTGTGGTTTGCTGATGGAACATAGAGACTAAAGGATAGATATTGACCTATGTAATCTTCCACAAACTGTATAAGAACAATTAACTTAATTTTCTATATCACATTATACCAAATTAAACCAATTATAGCAAATTAACCGTTATTTCCTGCTACATTTCATTATTTTTTTTTGTAAGAACATAGTAAAGATGTGGGCTGAGACAATATTGACCTAAATATTCCTCCAGTGTGTTATCTAAATCTTATTTATCAAATACAGACTTCTGTTGGTTAAAGTCTGTGTTTTGGTGAATGAGCAACTGTCTTTTTTTCAGAGGAAAAGATGAATGCAGGTACAGATTTTTACTGTAATCCTGACAATAAGTCACTGAAACACAGGAGGTTTTGCTCATTAAGGTGAAACGGGACACAAGTGTGACATGCCGTGGATGACCGGAATTGCAGTTAAGCATTGATTCAGCAACAATGGCTGTAAAATTACTCCAATTACTACCATTTTCCCCATTTTCTCGTTTATCCGTCTTTCTAGACGAGAGTTATTTGCTAAAAAGTGAAACTGAGAGTGAACTGTAAACAGCTATAAACAATATATTAGCCCTCATCATTATTAATAAAAAAGGCATTATATTGTTCCTTAAAATCCTCCAGCACAAGATGTGATGTGTTGCTCATGTTGAAAATGTTTAGACAACTGAAAAAAAGTACAAAAATCTGACACGCTGCATACATTAGATACCCCTACAACCCCTACTCTCCCTATATTCTTTAGGCTGTATGTATGTATTATTGGCTCTTAAGTTTTATGTCCCAGTTTTGTTCAATACTAATTTCAATTTGGTTTTTTAAGCTCTCTTGTGTTTTATTGCAGAATCGGTGCACTCAAATTACTTCCTCTCAAAGAGATGTAATAATAAAGGCCATGCAATTAATATCAATGGGCACTACATAACAACATCGTCCTTGGACATCTAATCAGTGGAGGTTCTGAACCAGAGTGTGCCACACTGGGGCCAGTTGTTCTGTTAGATTGGGGCAGTAACACCCATGGCGGTGTTCAAATTACACAAGTGAAGTGGTACACTGGGATAGACCGAGTAGAAACATTTTGCTCATCTTTATTACTGCTATCACAGTCTTGCTTGGCATTTTTTTTAGTGTCAGTCATGTTTTGTTCCACTTCATTACAACTTGGTGAAAAACAAAATGCTTTCATGACAGACCAGGTCCACTGCATTAATAAGTCTGAGTACAAAATTTGTTTTGGTGCCACTGTGTAAGTTCATACAGTAATCAGGTTATATAGGCTCATTATGTAAGAAATGAATCACTCCACATTTAAGGAGCAGCTTTTTTAGTTTGTTGATACAAGATCACTGCCCAACACAATCCCCAAACACCAGCCTCAACCCCTGACCCTTTCCCAGAAAGGTCAATTTGTCTGCTATTATACTTAGATATAAAATCTCAAGGTAATTATTACTGAATTGATCTTATTCATTAATAAATATACATTTACAGCAAATGCCCTTATCCAGAGCAATGTTTATTTTTTCTCTTTTTTTTAATACAAATGAAGGTTAAGGGCCTTGCTCAAGGGCCAAGCAGAGGCAGTTTGGTGGACCTGGGATTCAAACTCACAACCTTCCTATCAGTACAACAGCTTAACCACAAAGCAACCACATCCCTCATATATCCACTTTTGGTCCATAGCAATTTTGATTTGTGTTTTGTATGTAAGCCAAGGCTGTTTTTAACCTCTCCTGTAAAAGACATCTAAAAACTTTAATTCTGGATGAAATCCCATGTCCTGCTCCTGCCCTAGTAATGTCTGGCAAATATGTCTCTTTGACAGCTTTTTAAATGTCTCAGAGCACACAGGGAAAAAGGATATTTCGGCAGCAAGTAGGTGTTTGTGTGTGTGTGTGTGTGTGTGTGTGTGTGTGAGGGAGGTGCACAGCACAGTTAGTGAACAGTACCTCTCCATCAGTGTGGTGGCCTCCTGCTCTCTTTTCCTCCTCTTTCTGTCAGCAAAGCCGCGGAAAGCCCTGCCAGGACCGGTCACATTGTTAATGGACACGACCTTTGGGGTGTGTTTGTGTTTGTGTGTGTATTTGTGTGTGTGTGTGTGTGTATGTATACACAATGGGCAGTGGAGGATTAGTCAAGGGGAAAAACCAAGAGACCAAATAGTGTTATAACCACAAGAGGTATCAAACCACACACACACACACACACACAATGCCAGGTCAGAAGTATGGGGAACAGAGAGCATCAAATCTAAAAATAAATAAATAAATAAATAAACAAACAAACAAACAAACAAACAATAAATAAATGCTTCCTTTAATAATTTTAATTAAATTATGATTTATAGAAGTATTTAAATCCTGGAATATATCTGTGAATAACTGCATATTTTAAATGTTAAATAAATCCATCATAAGCGATTTCATTTTATGTGTTTATCGGTTTAGATATTAAATGCTTATTAATGTATTTATTTGAAGATATATCTCAATAACAATAGATAGATAGATAGATAGATAGATAGATAGATAGATAGATAGATAGATAGATAGATAGATAGATAGATAGATAGATAGATAGATAGACAGACAGACAGACAGACAGACAGATAGACAGATAGATAGATAGATAGATAGATAGATAGATAGATAGATAGATAGATAGATAGATAGATAGATCATGTAATTTGGTTCTGTCCATCCCTCATACAGTAGCAGAACTCAGACAAACACACTGACATTGAGGTTCAGTTGCTTTTTGGGCTACTACCCTCAGCTATGTGAGTGCAGGGGTTCATACACACACACACACACACACACACAGTCTATTACATCTAATACACTGAATCATTGTCTTTGACAGGGTGACAGCCCTTATCACTGACAGTCCACGACGAAATCAAATTTGTGCCCTCAAGTGATGAAGTTAATGACAGCCTATGCTGCATGTCCATGAGTAACAGACAGAAATATAGACTGAGTTCTGCAGCCTAGATGTGATACCAGCAAACTACCAGGGTTACTGAACACGACTCCGACTCAGTTCACCTTTACACTGCAAGCTAATACTATATATTCACCACTGGAGATTCTTACACAATATCAAAAACCGCCTTTATTATAAAACACCTGCACTGTATTATATTTGAAGACCTAGTCACAGTGTTGTTATTACAGATTAATTACTGTCAGCACTACAAACAAGACAAAATGGCAATCAAACCACTATTGATGGATTTCTACAGATGGATCACTGCATTGCTGCATGTGATACTGCGACTATTTACTTTCCACCCCTAATTAATCTCTGTTAATTAGTAAAGCATTAATTAAGCGGTTTGATTAAACTGAGAGCAGGTGTGCATATTATGTTTATGCTCCAGTATAACTTCAAACACTCTGTGATGGACAAAGGAAGGGGAGCAGACACCAGGAGACATGGAGGACATCAGTACAGAAGGACAGAGGCTGAGGACGCTGTTTCAGACGGTTACTGAAAAACAGTTACTCACGATATTCTGTCCGGAAGAAGGATAAGAAAGACAGAAAAAAAAAGACAGAAAGAGAAGTCAAGTGCCAACAGCCATGATTATTCATTGTCACAGATTTAATCAGATGAGATCAGATGAAGGGTGTAAACTTTTTTTGTCACTGGGCCAGTCAAAGGGAAAATTATTTCTTCAAAATTTTCATGAATGACTGAATAATCAAGTCAAATCAAGACTGACAGATTTTAATGTGAAATAACAAGGATTGGACATTTTTTCCATGAAATGATGAGGATGAAGAAAGACAGCTCTAAGCATGTCTCCTTCTGGAAATGAAGCAGAGGGAAGGAACAAATGAGTATGTCAGTGAGAGAGAGAGAGAGAGAGAGAGAGAGAGAGAGAGAGAGAGAGAGAGAGAGAGAGAAAGAGGGAAATTGGAGTGTCAGATGGAGAGAGGAAGACAGTGGCTCAGCAGGAGGCTCAGTATGTGGGGTCTGTCATTAAGGCATCCAGCGGGCAGGTGATAATTAAGCAGTCAGGTCTAGAGAGAGCCTCAGAGGGCTGAGAATAACCCAGTGCTACTGTGAACCAGAGACATAAAGACAAACAGAAAGAGGGAGGGGGATGACCTCAGAGGTCCTGAGCCATTTCTACTCCTGCATGATTATGAGACTGAAAGTTGGGGATTAGTGATTACGGATTTTCTGGTTTTGCAGGACAAGGGGTCAGGATTCTGTATCGTGAGCATCAATCATATGGTATACTTACGCTTGCATGGTGGTGGTGGCGGTCTGGAAGCTAAACATGTTCTCTTTGGGTAACCAGTTGTTGGTGTGATCTTCTAAGAGATAAAGATGACAAAACTGGAATCAGATATGGCCAAACACTAGGTAAAGAGGAAATTATTCTGACAAAAGTAAACTGGATAAATAATTTATCATCTAGGGATTGGACCTTATTTATCAGACTGGATATTAATGAATTTATTTGGAAGAGATTATTTCCAGGAGCATTTACACAAGAAATCCAGTTCGTTAGGATAGCATAAGTGTTTATGAGTTTCTGTAAACGTATATATAAAATACATATATAATATACCTTGATTGACCTGATATTATATAGCTGATATAAGTTGTTAAGTTCAAATATCTCATTTATCTCAAGTAAAGACACAAATTTAAGTACTTTTGTGAAGTATGTTAATAACTTTAACACATTGGGTTAAGACCAAAAATGGTGGATAATAACAGTCACAGAAGCTGATGCTCTGCATCGGCTTAGCTGTATTACTATTACAAGATTTTGTTGTGCTTAGGAGGTGCACTTTCTTTATTTAGTCATCATTCTGTCATTATTAGCTCCCTGTCAGCTTTGTTTTTTTGGGGGTGGTACTAAATCGAAATCTGCTGTGCCTTGAACATCCATGTTCGTTTACAAATGATTGTGATTTATCCGTATATATACATGAGTGTGAAGAAAAGTAGAACTAAAAGTTTGATGAATGAAGCCCATTAAGGAAGAAGAAGGACAACAGTCCTCTTGCATGTCCTATTTCTCGCTCTAGATCTTTCTTTTTTTTTATTTTCTTCCTCTCACCTCGGTCCTCAGTGGACACCCGGTCCTCACTGTACATCCTCTCCAGTTTCTTGCGCTGCTTGGAGGCATCTCTCGGCACCGTATCGAGGTCAAGCGAGCGCTGGCTGTGACATGGCGGTCGTGGGCAGTCCTCTCTCGAACCGCTCCGTCTCGAACCCCAGTCGCGGATGTTATGTGCGCTTCCTGAGCTCTGTAGTGGCTGAGAAGAAGGAGCGTGATGGTGGTGGGCATGACCACTGCGCCGGCTTGTCCTCTGGTGGTTGTTGTGAGTCTGGGGGCCCTTTAGGACCTCAAGCTCCAAGCTCTCCTCGCTACCCCTGGCCCCCAGCATACCCCCTTCTCTGCTGATGGTATAGACGCGTGCTGGCTTTACTGAACTCTGTTGGGGCTGCTGGGATTGCGGCTGATCCTCAGATGAGAGGCTGCGCTCCACAGAGAGACGACGCTTGGCACTGGTGGACACGGGAACTGGCACAAGGCCCGGATCTGGCTGATCTTGCGTGTGCTTGGCTACGGGAGATGTTCTAGAGTACGGCTGCAGATGGTTATTGTTGTGCAGGCAGCTAATGCTCGGGGATTCAGAATCTTGGCCAACAAAGGTGTCAGACAGCAGGTGATCTGAGTACAGGAGAGCCAAAAAAAGAGAGAGCGAGAGAAATACAGTGAGAAGAAAAGAGGAAAGAGGGAACAAGTCATCTTCTGTCAAAAAGAGTCTTGGCAGAAGTTGACACAGGCCTTGGGAGCCAATATAGCTCTTCACTAATGAAAGAGAAAAAGAAGGCTGGCACAAGACAGAGTGGAAGCTGAAATGACAGAGGTTGAGGAGGACATTAAAATGTAGCGGTCAAATGTGCAGCTAATATTAAGAGTAAAAGCCTTTCAGAAATCATTAATATGTCCTGATAAAAAGGACGGCTGAAACTGTCAAGAAGGATTAGGGCAGAGAAAACTCTAGAGCAAATATGAGTAAACTGTGTGTGTGTGTGTGTGTGTGTACTAACCTGATCCGTTGCGGTTCTCAGGGTTGCTTTGTGACAGGCACTCTCCAAATGCTCGAGCTGCTCTGGAGAGACACAAACACAGGACAACTAATCTAACTGATGACATCACAGCTTAACTGTCCATCTCCTATTAACTGGCCATGACATGACTGTAAACAACATTTACACCTGGGCTCATGTACCGATTATACCACCTATTTGTCACATACACCATGACCACTTCACACGTAACACTTATGAACTCTTAAGGATCATTTATATAAAATTACACAACACAGCCTCCATGACATTAAATTCAGTGCTGAAAGTGTCACAGTGTTCCCTTATGTCAAAAAACTCTCACTTAAACCTGGTGTTTTGTCAGCATTGTCAAAATTGACCTGAACAGCCTTACTAAATGTGTGTTGTCATAACAGGCTGTGACATGCTGTTACAAACACGGTACCTCCAATACTGTTAATATTGAAAAACACTAATATTAATCTTGAACATTTTGTACTATATTTCTTATGTTCTGTAAAGCTGCTTTGAGACAATGCCCGTTGTTAAAAACGCTATATAAATAAAATTGAAAAGAAAGAAAAAGAATGTTCTGTGCTATAATGTATTATAACATACAGTTTGATACATACAATGTACTCATGTACACACACACACACTTTCTCATACACACAGTACTACATCAGAGACTATCTTAGAACATGTTGCATTAGTAATATTATTGTCTACAATGTTCATACGAAGAGATATGATTATTTATAATGACATCATGAAGTCAAATATGTCAAATATTGATGTTATCAATGCTATATACAGTTTTTTTCATAATACAATGTTGTTTTTGTTTAAATAAATGTATACAGTGTTTGGTTTTTATAATAATAATAATAATAATAATAATTATTATTATTATTATTATTATTATTATTATTATTATTATTATTATTATTATTATATCTAATTTGTTAAAGAGCCCCACTGGGTCCTTTTCAATAAACCTTTCAAAATGCAATATATTCATATCATATATTACTATATAAACTGGGGTCTCAAATATGAAGCAAGTGATAAAAACTAAAAGCATCTTAAAAACTAAGAAACAACCAAAAAAGGGGATTTTCACAGTGATGCCATGGAAGAACTGTTTCAGGTTCCCCAAAGAACCTTTCAGTAAATGGTTCATAAAAGGTCCGTTTTTGGGGGTACCATAAAGACCTCTTTATAGTCTAAAGAACCTTTTGTGCAATGGAAATGTGGCATGGATGGTCAAAGGGTTTTGGTCAAACCATACATCCTGACAAAGAAATATTTAAGAACTTAATAGTGTTTGTTTTAAGGGTGCAGGTTAATACACTGCATAGTAACAGCAGGTGGTTGAATTCAGATCTATGAAAACATGGTGTGATGACTGTTTAAAATAAATAAATAAATATAGGTGGAATTAATGGACCAGGATGATCCAGCACTGAGATATATGCATTTTAATTCAGAAATTCAGGCAAAAGAGAGATCATTTTCTGAAACACATTCTGCAAGGTTCATTTCATTAACATGTCCTCGCATGTCATTAGAGTTTCTGCGTCCGCCTATTGAACAGGAACTACACAGAGATATGATGTTTATGGTCACACTATAGGAAGAGCTGCAGCCAGTGTTACTGATTAATGTGCTGTGTATTGCTATGATGTATGTTAGGTTATATTATGATGGATGACAGGCACAAGCAATATAACCCACATCTGTGTGTGTGTTTTTATATGCTTCTCTAGCTCAAAAACCCACTGCAGATCATAACGAACCTGCTGAACCATATCTTATCTGAAAAACAATATTTTATCTGTTCACTCCCACATGCATTTGCAGCGTTCACCCCAGTGACCCAGTCTAGCCACAGGAGAAATACACGATCACTGAAGTGTACGAGGACCTCATCGGATTTGTTTTTTATTTTTTTTGTAACCTTTCAACCACTATATATATAGATTCATCTAATGTTTTCCTTTCATTGTCTTCAAAACGTCTCAGAACTGTTCTAATTGCTTTCGTGCACTGCTTTGGTACAATCTGTCCCTCTCAGCTTCTCTCTCACAGACCATCCAGCGCTAATGCTAATACCTTCCCACACACACATGCTTTTCCTGTAGGCACAGCTCCATGTACTCACACACAGACACACACACACACACACAAATACACACACACACACCACACACACATAAACATACTCCTGCACATGCTTACACATACACACATTTACAGATGTGCAAAGACAGCCCTGACCTTCCTTATGCTCTTCATTTTAACCACACACACACACACACAGACACATAAATGTACTCCTGCAGATGTGCAAAGACTCAGCCCTGATCTTCCATATGCTCTGCATTCTAACTACACACAAAAACACACACATATATATACACACACACACACACATAAACGTACACCCACAGATGTGCAAAGACTCAGCCCTGACCTTCCTTATGCTCTCCATTCTAACCACACACACACACACACACACACAAACACACACACACACATCACACAATTACTTTAAGGCCGATTGTGCAATCTAGGTGCTATCTGGGGACACAGGGAAATGGAAGTGTTGGTGTAGTGACGCTTGCCTGCAACTACACACTCAATAATTAAATGCCAGCCTGCACGTGCATGCAACACGCTTCCTCACTCGCTCTGCCTCCCTCCATCCTTCCTTCCCTCACTACACCCTGTAAAACTGTGTCACTTTAAAAAAAAAATGTGTGAACAAATCGTGAGTGAAGCTGTGTGTAAGAGAAAAGCAAGCCTAGTCATGTCCACTACCTGACACTTTTACTTCTTCAGATTTGTTCTCTAAAATCATCTGAATCACCACAGTAGCTGATTTCTATCTGAGAACATTCAATATGTGTCTTAAAGGTGAGTTACTGACACAACTTATTTATTCTGACTTTATATAAATTAGATATTAAAGGTGCAATCCATAATTTTGAGTTATAACACTTTTTTTTTAACTGTGAAAAATTGTCTTTACAAATCTCAGTGGTACCTATTTTTACCAATTTGGTGCAAAGACAGCACTGTACACTGTTCCCACCTGTTTTCCCTTATTTTAATATCCTGAAATATTTTATTTCTCTTATAGCACTATTATTTTACCCATTTATAGTTACATTAAATGTCACAAGTACTCATTGAGCATTAATTAATAACTGTATTTTCCCATAACAGCATGTCCTGGATTATTTTATTTCTCTTATAGCTTTAGGTTAAGATTGTTCATTAATTACAGAAGGACACATATATTTATCCACAAATAGTTACATTAAATGTAACACCTATGAGATGAGTTGCTTCCTGTTATAGCTATAGTCCTTATTGAGCATTAATTAATAAGTTAACTGCATGTCCTGAATTATTTTATTCCTCTTTTAGCACAAAATTAATTCATTACAGAATGACACATCATATTTTTTTATCCATTAATAGGCACATTAAATGTGACATCTATGAGATAAGTTACTTCCTGTTACCACTTATCAAGTGCTTATTGAGCATTAATTAATAAGTGTTTTTTCCTATAACAGCATGTCCTGGATCATTTAATTGCACAGTCAAAATTTTTAATTCATTACAAAATGACATATTTTTATCCATTAATAGTTACATTAAATGTAACATCTACGAGATGAGCTGCTTTCCGTTATCACTTATGTTACAGCATCTATAAACAAGTCCTTATTGAGCAAAGTGTATTTTCCTATAACAGCAATTATTATAATTAGTATAATAAATATTAGTCCTGAATTATTTTATTCCTCTTACAGCACAAAATTTACCTTTTTAATTCATTACAGGATGACACATCCTATTTTAATATCCGTTAAATGTAACCTCTATGAGACGAGTCCTGTTTCACTTATGTTACAGCAGCTATAATTGAACAATAATTAATATGTGCATATCTCTTGTTTATCTTTCAAAATGATACCCAAGCAAATGGCACCTATTAATTCTCATATAACATAAGAAACAACTTCATTTGAAGCTAATTAGAGTTTGGTTCCAGAATTTTTTCCTTCTGACTGCACAAATAACCACTTTATCACTTTATAGAGACAGACAGAGAAGTGCTGCTCAAAGTGAAAGAGCCTACACAGAAAACTATATATACTTATGTGTACTGTTACTGTATGCAGTTGATTGACGAGTTGGCGAGGTCTCAATCTCCCTTGCGAGATTACACACAAGGCAGATGTGACCCTGTTACAGACAGATGGAGATGATCCACATGAAAATTAAAGTGTAAACGCATCCAAGATTCATTTAAAACAGATTGAAAAGGTGATGCACTTACCAAAGTTGATGTTTACAACCTTTAAATTATTAAAAGACAGCTTTGAAATAACGATATGCAGGAGAATTTTTGTCAAAAATAAAAACAAGGAGCAACATTGGAAGTTACTGTTTGAATGCAATGGGTTTATTTGTACATTAAGCAGGTAATACAGATTGGATTTCGGATATCAGACAGAAGACGCATTTGACTACAAGCAACGGGTTAAATTTTAGCACAACACAGCTATAAAATAAATGAGAGATGTCTACCAATACTGAGGTGTATTGATATACTTGGATATTTCTGCAGATCTGGCAATCAGAGTGCACAGGGATGTGTTTTTGGGGGCGTGGCTTTAAATATACCATTTAAAACAAACAGCATATGTTTGGATTTAAAGAAGAAAAACGTTTTAGCTTAAACAAACTAGTGGTGTTTTGTTCGTGAATGAATCAGTGTCTTTGAACAAAGCTTTTATGTGAATCTTCTATGTATTGACTCATATTTTTGGTTCATTTAAGTCATGCCCAGAATCGGGACACGTGGCTCAGTATGAATCGAAGGTACTAGTTTATGAACAAGAGGAGAAGGGGGTGGAGCCATGCTAGGAAGAGAACATAGCACTATACATAGAACAATTTTATAATCTGTGTACAGATCGTATTCCAATGATCCATGATCCATGGTGACCTTACAAAAAAAAAATGATGTCGATGACGTCGAATTACCGCAAATTTCATGCTTTTGAATTTCATCAGCACTTGTGAAAATATAGAAAATATAATATTTCAGCTGAGATTAAAATACTTATTGAATATAATTTAACATACATAATATTTTACAACAATAACCACAACAACAGCAAGGGTCACCGAACGTATCACTGAATGAATGTGAAGGAATTTTTTTGTTGAACTGAATCAAAAGAATCGAATCACTGGAATGAATCAAAATTACCACCGTTACAGCAAACTTGGCAAAATCGCTGACTCTACCTTTACACAATAAACTCTGCAACCTTTTAGAGGCTATTATTCTCTTGGCTGGTCCTCTCATACTGTGGCATTGTACTCAACTCACGCTTGCTGCATAATAACAGGACAAAAGCAATTACCTTGCATTAATAGTGGAGCTCCAAAGAATCCTGGCTTTTGAGCAGACAAAAAAAAGCCACTCAGGCAGGACGAATGAACAAAAACATTAATAAAACATAATGTGAAAATGCAGAATGCACTTTACACACACACACACACTCCCTCTCTCCCTCTTATGCCCTTGTGTGTAGAAGGCTGGGAGCATCTTGCTTGATGTGTGCAGTCACGTAATAAAGACAGAAAGGTAACAAAAAAAAAGTTGGAGAAAGATCGAGACGCGACCCAGAGAAGGATCCAGAAAGAGCGTAAAGTGAGTAAGAGTGGAAGAGACAGGATGAATTCTGAGACTGATGTACACTCTTGGTTGAATTTTGTCCAGCATTAAAATAGCTGTGATTGAAAAAAATTGGAAAGATGTGGATACGGTAAAATCACACAAACACCCAGACTGCACAAATATTGAACACAGAATTTCTTGCCTCAGTAGCCTGCAAGCATCGAGTTAATTCTCTTCAAATCAGTGTGTTTGCTCTGAGCACCCCAGCTCTGCCGTACGCTGAGCATCTACACATGACATGACCTGGTTTTCTTCACTCCTCCACCTCCTCACACACTCATGCCGCTCTCAGTCTCCTAGCCGGTGTAATTGAGCGCCAGGGCCAGCTGAACTGGTAAACACCAATTTGGCCGCTTGGCTCTCTTGATCTGCCGTTCGTATAGCCTCCCACTTCACTGTTTCTCTTCATCCCTCACTTTCTCTCCGTCCCCTCTTCATTTCTCTCCCACACTTTCTCATCATACGATATTGCATTTGTGAGACTGTAATATCGGTAAGATTATATTGAGACCCGGTTGTTGAGTCACGCTGAGTCATAGCATTCGCATTTCTCATCATAATCAGCTCTACTAATAATATTAATTAATTTATTAATAAATTAACTAAGGAAGACAGATTTTCTTGTGATGACCTGATTCTTCAGCACATGAAGTACAAAAAAAAAACTTGCTTTGTGATTACAGGACAAGATTGTATCTTGAAAGAGTCCCAAATACCTTACTTGTCTAATTGAGTCTATTGACTGCTATTGATACTTGGGACATTTCTGAAACTGATGATTAATTTTGGCAGGTTGGTGTTACATAAAGGCTATCAAGGTTAAAAGTGACCTCAATACAACAGAAAATGCTTCAAGTAATAAGGAATACAACATAGCAGGGCCTGCTGTTATAGGAAAATAATAAAGAATATAAAGCAGAGTTACTAATCCCACCCAAAGAGTATTATGTTCCAATAATAATAATCCCAAAGTTTTTTACTTCTCTTATACCAAAGCAATTTGCCAACGATTACAGTTACAAGCTCCTGTTATCACCTATGTTAAAAAACAACTAATCTCTTAGCAAGCACAGGTTGAACCCTTAAAGGCGTAAAATTACGGCTTTAATATTGAGGATTGATAACAAACCACTGACACTGGAGACTCCTTGCCAAAATGTGAAATAAACATCTAAAAATGTCAAACGCTACATACGTTACTATACGTTACTTTAGAGATGATAACGTATTAGAGTATAATTAGTTAGCACATTAATACAAACTTGAGCCGTGCAACTGCTACTGTCAGAGCTTCTGTTACACAAAAACAATCAGCACATTCTGACCAATCAGAACTGACAATTCAAAAGCATTGTTGTATAATAAATGATAAAAGCTAAGACAATTGAATGTACTAGAGACATGAAAGCACTTTTTTTGAAAGTACAAACTTCATGCAAATATCAACTACAACATGGGTAGAGCTAAAGCTGTGTCCAAATAGGAAGTTCAAGTAGTTTAAAGAAGGGGGTTCAGTGACATATATAAACATAGCTTTCTATAAAAAAACAATAATTGAGTCCTACTGCATTTAACTCTTGACATAAGGCACCTAGGGACACGGAGATATAGACAAACACCATAGCATTAAGAGGGAGTAACTGCCCTGTCACAGTGACATCAAGCCCTGACCTTGTGCCTTACACAATGGCAACGAGACACCCGTAATTACAAGCTTTATCTGAGCTAAGCAAGCACAATCAGCTTCATCCTTTAATTAGAATAATTACTGTACATTAAGTTTTTTTTTTTTTTACAGAGATACATTCCCCTTTTCTTATTTCATCATCAGCTTGTCATGATACTTTAGGCAACAGTTAGCATGGAGCTTCACTGTTAGCATGGAGATTAATAACATATGGGTATAAGTGAGCGGGCAAATAAGAAGACTGCAGGACAAAGTAAGATCTGGTTTCATTTATTCATTCGTCTTTAGTTACTGCCTGGTCTGGGAAGAGGTGGTTTAACTTATGCTACGTTCAAACATTATGCTATGTTTATTCCCACTATTTATTAGAAGGTAAACATTAAAATGCCACTAAAATATAACATTCTGGGGGGGGGGGGGGTTCTTTATAGAGTATAGCTCCGCCGTATCATACGAGATAAAGCCGAAGTGGTGTATTGCTCTTTACCACAGATCACATGCTCTCTACCGTCTTCACTCCCATTGCACTCCATATTTGCATAAAGTTAAACATTTCTCAACTCTATCACATCCTTGGACACGTCAACAACTAGTTTCCAACACTCGCTGTCGCTCATGTCGCAGGGAGTCGGCAGCTCTGATTGAAAATGAATGATCTCCTGTTGCTTTGTCGCTGTATGTGTGAACGCCTCTTTAGGCTACTTGTTTATTTATATATTGAGAGCGTGTAGATTAAAATAACAACTCGAGGGATGTAGCTGAGGTTTTGTAAAATGTCAGAGGCGAAATTAACATGCCATGCTGACAGCGCCAGTGAGTAAAGCAAGTCCGAATACATATACAAGTAAGGATTTCTAAAGCACTTAAACCGGCAGAGATACAGGCCCTGGCTCTGTGTTGTACCCCAAAATGAGGGGGGGGGTCATATAACTTCAACAAAAGATAAAGAAGACATGTACATGATTACATGATGCTGATTATCATCCTCAGAAATCATAAATCATACACATCACTTTCACACGTGTCACTGGAAAGCAATCTATCATAAAGAAAAAAACAAATAAATAATTTCATGAACAAATCTGAAATCAAACGTGATATTGGTTTGTTTGCTAAAAAGAGCTGGTGCAATGTTGTGCAAAAACAAAAAAACTGAGAAGTGGAGTTATTAAAATTTCTTATGACATAACAGCTCTACAAACTGAAATTCAGCTACAGTCCATTTTTCTCTGTTTACTGTTTCTCTGTTTACTGTTATTTCATTTAAAATGCATCACTCATCTCAGCTGTCTGTGCTACAGTCTCACTAAACCGCTATGTAATGAGTGAAATCTTTTACGCACTTGAGTGAAAATCAGGAGCCATGTTGTACAGTGTATAAATTATCCATGCAACAAACTCACCAGTTAGTTTTTTTTTTACTGTTAGGGCATTAGTGGGTATGGCTATAAATAGGTCAAGGTTGTTGTTTTCCTCTGGAGCAGCGTGCTGTGTTGTCATGTACAAGCTCATGTTTGTGTCCTGTTAAAATATAGCTATATTTCATCACCCCATGAATGACACCATGAAGAATTCATACTCATATCTCTAGATCATCTGGATTTATCTTAAATGAGCTCTCCGAGGGTGAGCATGTCATCTCATGTCCTGTAATAGAATCAGATTTTTAAATCAAAATGTTCTCTTTGTTTGCTTACTCAGACAACATTTTTTGCCATAATAACAATCCCTTCGATGCATTACCTAAGGTCAAGCAATTACAACACCAAGCAATGAATCATCTCTAAATGATTCTCTCTTCCACAAATGCATTACACAAAACAAAATGCATTTCAGAGAGAAGCCATGTTCCCACAGGTCAGCAATGTAGTATCCAGTTCAAATCTGTTACACAATAATAACCATAAAACATTACTAAATTACATCATCAGTTGAGAGATATGAGTTAGAGAGATGATTATTGCACCTTGGTTGAAATATTAGTGGAAAAACAAGTACAAGACTAACAAGAACAAGGAATGCCATTTGCAGGTATAATATCCACTGATATTATATTTGTAAAGTAAAGGAAAAAGTCATTTTAAACAACCTATAGACATGTTAATACATTAATAAAAGCAACACATTTTTGTCTATACCCTATATATATATATATATATATATATATATATATATATATATATATATATATATATATATATATATATATATATATATATATATATAAATGATTCACCCCTAGGAAATATTTGAAATAAGTCACATATTCAAAAGAAAGATACTTCATCAATTTCCTGCTGATCAAAAGAAAGGTTTAACAATATTTCAGTGATTTTACTGTTACCTTAACATCCCTGTTTCCCATATCCTATACTGGATGTAACCATTATTAACTAGAATTAGAATTTAAGTCCTTAATCTCTTCATGCCGTTAGATTGGATGCTAGTTAGGCCATTTATTTTTTTGTGTGTTTTTGTTCATTTTATGTATGCTAAAAACTTAGTCATTAAGCAAACAAAAAACAACCAAATTATAGCTTGCTAAAGTTTAGTTAAATGCAAGTTTTGCAAGTGATTTATTCTGTTCATTATTCTGTTCAGTACATTTTTAAGGGCTGTTTGGTATATTAGTCATATAATCACCTTTCTCAACATAGGCTCAGTTTTGAAAACACAATAATGCAATCTCTCTACCTTGTCCATGCTACACATTCTCTAATAAACAACATTCTTCTTCTTCTACTGTCCGTCTCTGCATTGCGACACGAAGACAGACACGTTACTGATTGGTGTCATGCGCTACGTCACGCTGCTCACGAAGCTGATTCTGACAAGACTGGCCCAGCCAAGAGAATGAATTAGAGCGAGAGGATGAATAAAAGACTGCCAGCTTATAATTAGTGTAATTGTGTAAGCCAGTGAATTACAGCAGTGCTATATAGGAGGAATAGAGCAATGTGCTCTAACAACTTAATCAGGTCTGGTTCAGTAAATGACTATGTGAATAGGTCAATAACTGCTGACACATTATATATCCTCTCAGGGCCAAATGCTCAAACTGGTGTCAAGTTAGCGTGGGTAATGGAATGTAAGTTATTTTAAAGAAATGCCCCAAGTTATAGTTGGAAGTTTCAAGTGAATGTGTAATAAATAAAAATTTTATTTTAATTGAAATATTTTTCGGCATCTCTCTGTCCGAAATATTATGAAATATAATCAAATATTTAATGGAGACAGCAACAATAGCAACATAAACGTTTTGATATTTAGTAGAATTGTTTATTCTACTAAATATCAAAACGTTTATGTTGCTATTATAAAACGACTAAATACAACAGTAGATCAGTCTTGGGGTCATATGCGGTCAAATAGACAAGATTTTTTAAAATTGTTGTTTTAAAGTCCATTATCATGCAATCCCACTTCCCAATACCAAGCCGTTTCATTCAAACCAAACAATTTCTATCATTTATCATTTGTTCCTGTGTGTGATTGAACAGGTTAGATTTTTTATTACCAAAGTCACTGGGAGAAAACTTTCAAAATGTAAAGAAAATAACATAAACAAGGGCAAAGTCAGACGGTCAGCAAACAGTACTGTACTACATGAGCAAATCAAAAATCCAGCAATTAAGCACAAAGGTGAGATCAAAAACCAGAATAATGAGATATACAACACAAGGTTTGGTTAGCCAGATAAAAGTGTTATTTTTCAGAGTCGAGAGTTTATATAGGTTGTGTGTGGGATTGGAAACAGCTGTGTATGGTTACGAATCAGCTAACTGCAAACGTGCTGGTGGAGTGTTGCTCTGCAGATTGTAGTCAATGCTAGCTGAGTTTGTAGTCTGAGATCTGAGATGTGTTCTGGGCAGTGAATTTTCTGGATTGCTGGATTCAGAATCTGGCGTAACGTGTATGCTGCTGATGACTTGTTATGGACGTAATAATGAAGGGAGCTTAAATAAAAATAAATTAACCCTAATGCACACAAAATCTAGGGTGTGCTTCAGCTGTTGCTGTTACACTACATTATTCTGCAGTCTGGGCTAAAAAGAAATCAACCTCAGGAATATTCTTTATAGCAGTCAGTGTTTTCTTACTTACAACCACTGGAGGTGCTGTTGTTCTTGCTTCTGCTGAATTCAAAAGATCTACTTTAAGCTATTTGTAGGAACAGCAAACTAATGTAGATGTCAAAAACAGCTACAGTATTACAAATTTATTATGGGTTGTTGATGTTGATTTTATAGTAAATATTTGCAAGTAGGCATGTTGTGATAGAAAAATTTCAGCGAGAATCAAGGGGAAGGTGTACAGGACAGTGGTGAGACCAGCCATGCTGTATGGTTTAGAGACAGTATCACTGAGACAGAGACATGAGTCAGAGCTGGAGGTAGCAGAGCTGAAGATGTTGAGGTTCTCTTTGGGAGTGACAAGGTTGGACAGGATTAGGAACAAGTACATCAGAGGGACAGCTCATGTTGGACGTTTGAGGGACAAAGTTACGAAGGCCAGGTTAAGATGGTTTGGACATGTTCAGAGGAGGGAGAGTGACTATATAGGTAGGAGAATGTTGGACATGGAGCTGCCAGGCAGGAGGAAAAGAGGAAGGCCAAAGAGGTGGTATATGGATGTAATAAATGAGGATATGAAGCTAGTGGGTGTAGGTGTTGAGGATGCAGAAGATAGGGATAGGTGGAGAGAGATGATTCGCTGTGGCGACCCCTGAAGGGAAAAGAAGAATTCAAGAAGAAGATTCAAGAAGAAGAAGAAGATTTGCAATTCTATTCAAGAAGAAGAAGAAGATTTGCAATTAGGCATGCACCAAAATCTAATTGGATTTTTTCTTTATATGTTTTCTGTATTTCACATCTGTGATTATTGAAATGATCTTGTCTGTGTAGAAAGGATAGACACTGTCCTTTGCCATGTATATGTATTTTTCATATAATTGGACAACAAAAACTTGCAGAATAGCGTATGGTTATGAGAAGAACATCTGTACTGATATACTTTGAGCTAACCTTTTAGGATCAATTCTATTGCTCATTGCATTGAGTCTGCATATTCTTCTGTAACTACCGGCACCAAGTTTAACACAATTTCAATTGCCTTAAATGTATCTCTTTTTCTACTTTGCGTTTATTAAACTTGTCTATCCATTAATGTTTATTTTAGAAATCTTCTAATCTGCTAAAAAAAAAAAAGTAATCTTCTCTCAATGGTATCATATCTATTGTTTGGGATGCATCTAATTTGTGCCTATTTTAATGACTCAAAGCTAGAGATCTTTTGCAGTAGACACTGTGCCAGCATGGAGATATCTGAAGAATGCTGAGTGACATGGATGACTCAAAGATGGCATCAGTGCCAGAGAAGTTAAGCTGCCATTTCCATAGACAGAGAGACTGTGAGGAAAGAGAGCCTCTGAAAAGGAAAGAAATGGTATTAAGATGGATTAAGGAGATAATCTGACTCCCAATTCGATCATAAGAGTAAGCCGAGGCTGAGCCCCTGCTGTCTGTGTGAGATTAGACATTTTTAAATGCCTCAGCCACTTGTTTATGTTCGCCTATAACCTTTTATGGCATCTATTTTTGTTAGGCGAGACTCCCTGGCCACTTAATGGGATTAAGTAAGGCGGTAATTTACTCTATAGAATGAAAAGCGAGAAGACTGAAAGAAAAGTGGTTATGATGAGAATTTTATTACCCGTGTGAGGTCAGCTTGGTTCAGTAATCTATCAGGTCAAGCAAAAATCACAGGACAGGTTCGAACTGAAAAAGCGGGTTGGGTAATTGCCTTAGTGTGAAACCTCTGAGGTGACATGGCGCTTATTTCTTAATACCAAAGACATGGCTATAAATTTCTAGATTAAGAACACAAGTTAATATATGTAGGTCACAATCTACATGTCTCTGGGCTGCATAATTATAATATTGTGGTCATGTAATAGCACAGTTGTAACCACATCAGCACAAGATTTAATATATAGCAGTGATGACAATTAATATGTGGTCTCTGGTTAATTGTTTGTCGGGAACTGATGAAAAAGTCTAATTGCTTTGAGAATTCCCGCTAACGGTATAATCATATTGAAATGCCATTGACTCCAGTATGTCTGTATGCATCAAAGCTTGACGTGGAGTAATATTAATCATCTCTTCTCTTGCATTATTGTTGTACTGTGTTTTAATTCATTAGATTTTACTCCGTGTCTCACTCAATTTAAAACGCAGCAGTTGTCATGAATTAAATACTTCAGAGTAGATGAGTAGTATTCATGCCTTAATAAGAACTAACCAATGTGTCACATCTTCATAATCTCCTTAATCTACAAAGACTAACAAACACTTAGCTTAGTTAGCTTAGTTTAAACGTAATACTGGCAACACGAGACTTAAGAGTCAGCCAAACTGCAGTCATTCCCAAACACAACAATATCACTGCCAATATTAAAAGATAGCAAAAGTTATTGTATAAATTCTTCTCAAAAAAGGAAGGGTGGAGAAAGTATAGGAATATTTTTAAGCAATATTGAAAAGAATACATATCTGTAGGAAATGTTTTATTGCATCAATATCCAGAAAATCTCTGGCTGACTAAATATGAGGTCAAACGCATTCAAAACGTAATTATTCATATGATTTATCAAAATGCACAAACAGATAAAAAAATATATATGAGTAAGCACAATCTGGATCATAAATAAATAAATAAATAAATTCATTAGGCTTTGCCATAAATAGACATAACTTTCAACAGGTTAACTGCCTCAATCAGATTAACACAGTAATAAATATCAGTAGTTTCGCAATCTTAGTCCCTTTATTTGAACCCTATTTAAAGCCTGTGGTGTAAATTAAAGGATGTAGTCTCTACTCACACCATCCTGAAAGGTGTAAAAGAGCTTGACACGTTCTTAGTCAGAGTGGACCAAGATCTATCTAGAGTTCTGTTAGGAAGTACAGGAGAAGTTGTTATTCTCACTATGGGTGATTTTTTTTTTTCTCATACTACTTTAGGAAATCTGATTATGTTTGGAGAGAAACAATTGTGTTAAGATAATTAAGTATCTCCAAAATATGAAGAATAACATGTTATTCATTTTACGCATATAAAGATGTTTAAAATAAACTTCATATGCAAAATATACATGTTTTTAGACACATAACATATGATGGACCTTTGTTTTTTTAATGATATGTGGTGCATGTTTTTTTATTTTTTTTATTTTTTTTACTTTATTCTCACATTTTTCACATGTAGGTCATGTCCTTTATTTTTCCTCAGGTGATTTCTCACTTCATTCATTTATATTTCACACCATAGGTTTTCACATGCCTGCACATGATATTTTTATATAATTAATTAATTTTCACCTATTTATTTTTCACATATATGCGTTATAAATAAATAATAAATTAAATAATGTATTATTATTATTATTATTATTATCAGTAATAATAATAATAATAATAATAATAATAATAATAATAATTAGAAGAAGAAGAAGAATATTTAATGATTATATATAAATTATTATTATTATTATTATTATTATTATTATTATTACTATTATGTGTTCTTCACCTTTTTCTCACATATGATTTAATCTCATAAAATCATAAAATCATAAAAAAGTGTGATCACATACTATTCACATACATCATCAGGTAAAAAAAATATATATTAAATGTGAATTGAATGAAACTGAAGGAATGGAGGAATATATTTCAAGGAATTAGAAAGTCGAACTTGTGAGGAACGTGTTCAAGAGATCCATCTACTGCAGAACAGAGCATGTAAAACAATGCGAAAAAAATCATTTAACTACGTTAGAAATAGCTGTATTATTTAAGGACGGGAACTCAAATAGGCTGTATGAAGGTCGCCAAAACTGCACTAAAAAGCAATGTGTTGTAAAAAAGTAATGTTTGAGGAGCTTGGGGCGCTGGGACAGCTGCTGAGATGTGACTAGAATATTCAAAATATTATTGCAGAGGATTATGCAGCATATACAGCTCTTAACTTTTGAAGAATTTAGGAATTAAGTTGGGATCCGATTTGTATACACTCTAGAGATGTATCGCATGGAATGAATTATTTATTTGGCCTTACATTAAAATAAGGATCAGGAATAAAGAAACATTGACGCACTGAGAAAGCAGACCTTTATATTACATTCATCACCTCATTGTACTTAAAATATTTTCTCTAAATCCTTCTTTCTTGTTAAAAGCATTTGGGTAAAAGTTAAGAAGACTCTAAAATATTCAAACCACCTGCACGAAAAACTGTCATGAAATGCAGTGATGTTGGCAGAGACAAGAGGATCGTTACACCACGAATCTTGCACGATTTGGACTTCCTATAATAAAATGCAAATATTTGTTTAAAAAGGGCTGCACTAAGAAATCTGTTTGCATGTAGACATTAAACACATACAATTACGCACACATCAGTACCTGTTTAAGGACTGACTTGTCCTGAGATGTGAGCTCTTCACTCACCTAACTTTTGCGGCGACGGAAGAAATGGCATCGTTCCTTAAATTCTTTCTTTTGGACACGGCAGTTCCCATACTGCACAGGAAACAACACCGGGACAAAAGCAGCTCATTCCACTAGTCCGCAGTGCAAGAAGACTGAGAAATGACTAGATACCAAAGGAGGGGAAAAAAAGTCCTCAGGATGAAGGCGCACATTCGCCGCCTCCTGAATAGTTCTCAGACTGGATTGATGAGATATCCGGCAGGTTCCTTACTCTGAGCTGAGCTTCATGGCTTGGTGCTTTCTCGTGTCCAGAGATAAGTGGAATGATGCGCAGCCTGGAGCTCCGGCAGTCAAGTACCGCGCTGCCAGCATTATGCGCTCTGCGTGCGCGCACGCGGTGGCGTGTAAGTGTGTGCGTCTGCGTGCGCGCACGCTACGGTCTTTTACAACCAGAGCCTTCACAGATCAGTAAGCATTACTGCATCAGTAGTAATAACAGTAGTAAGAAATTATTTTCAACACGCAGTATCTAGATTTAAACTTACAGCATTTTCGTAACAGTCAATCGATGCTTACGCCACGCATCACTCACTCCGTGTACTGCAAGGTTTATAGAGCGAGTGATGGGTTATGCAATGAGTGATGTTTTTAGGCTATGTACTTTTATTTTTGCACAAGATTTTACCAAGAACTTACTAACCCCTGAAGACAATAACAGCCCTGCGCCTCTTCCTGTGATTTAAGCTTAAGGTTTGCAGAGAGGTCTTACACTTCTCTATTCGAAGAATTCGAAGCTCTTCTGTATTCTTAAGTTTGGACATGTGCACTTGCAAAACATTCAATATCCCCCAGACATTTCTGCCTTGAGTTGACTGACGCATTATTATTATCTTGTTAAAAGAGCCACCTATAGTACTTGGGCAGGAGGAATGAGCAAATGAGCAGAAAAAAATGCAAGGGACGAAAAAAGAAGGTTAAAGGGAAGGAAGGATGGAAGAAAGGTAGTAGGAAGGGGGAGGGAAAATAGAAAAAGGAAGAATTAAGGTCAGGAGGAAGGGTGATAGAAGGAACTAATGATTTTTTACACGAGAAGGAGAGAACAAACGGAGGATTCCATGTATGGCCAATAGGGCTGTAATCAAGCATGCCATTGTCTAGTCTAAAACAAGTCCAGTACCAGGACTAGTTTAAATCAAACCAAGATAAGAGCCTTAAAGCCAGTATTGATTCCAAAAGATTGTGAGACAAAGTCAAGCTAAATACCATCAAATCACTTTTGAGGCTGAGCCTTCACTTCAACTAACTGACATTATTTGTACGTTGCACCTATTAGACTTCTTTTCAAACTTTGGCAGGCAAACAGAAAAGCCAAAACAAACATTTATTTTACTGTTTTCTGTTCTGATCAACATTATATTCAGTCATACAAATGCCCAAACACTAGAAAAGTCCATGAATAAATACAAACAAGCCTGAGACAAATCTTAGTTAAATCTGAAAATATCTCAAGAACAACCAAGGTTCCTACAGACCTACAGCCCATAAGAAAAATTAATGAATGGTTATTTAATAATGATTTATTTCAAGCTATGAGCTTTTATTTTAGAAATAAAAGTTCCTGTGAAGACAAAAGTAGCACAGCACATCTTCCTGTTATTTAAGGGTAAGGTTTACAAAGAGATCTTGAACACTCTTCTATCAAAGCTTTTAAAGCACTTTTGTGTTCTTGGATTTGGACATCTATACATCTATATCAATATCTTACAGACATTTCTGTCTTGGGTCCTAAACAAGTCCATGTATAAATACAAATAAGTGTGAGACAAGTCAAATCAGAAAACAAGGCTAGACTCAGTTCAGTGCTAATAGACAAGGCTATGTCTTCCATAGATGTTTAACTGGGTTGAAATCTGGTAAATGTGAAGACAATAGCATGAGATATGCACCCGTATTTTTATACTTCATTACACCAATCAGTGAGCCCCGGTGCCCTGTGGATGGGACAGGGTCATCCTGGTAGAGACTACTCATATCAGGCTAGAAATGTTTCATCATGAAGGTGATGGTGTTCAGTGGGTGATTTGAAAATAATTAGTGTGAATTATTCTGATGGAATTTTATAAAAGGAAGTGTGAATACTCTCCAACTATTTAAGTGAAAGAAATGTGACTCATTGTGTGAAATATCCTTTGCCCTTTCTCTTCAAGAATAAAAATAATTGTGTATTTGACTGCATATATAGTGTATATGTGGATGAAATGGACAGAATAGAAATTTCCAGGCCATCACAGAGGCCGTCAGTGTGTTCGCCTAAGAGAATCTGTTATTCACTCTCCCTCAGGCTATGACAGGCTGTGGGACATTTTCCAGCAATGGCAGCAGTGTGGACAGTGAAGGTCTTGCTGCCTCTTAACTGGAAGTCATTCAGTGATTTTACTTGATGATTCATTGCCGAAATAATTCATCTCATCTGAGATATTTCACCGTGAATATGTCTCCGCTTCATCACTGTGACAGTGACTACATCACATCCCTCCCACTTGTTCACAATCTGTTGCTTCTATAGTGTACAGTCAATGTACATATATATGTATATTAGATATAAATAAGAATAACAGTGAACCAACAATATGAATTTATTCTATAAACATCAGTTAAATTTAAAACCCAAGGAAAACGTGCCATCTTTTTCTCATGTTCACTTATAGCACAGTGGACACTCATGCCTCGGACATAGACTTTAGGTAATGTAGGATTAATAATAATAGATGCAGCTGATAATAATGTAATGTCTGAAATGAAAAACTTCCATGAAATAATGTAAGATTATTTTCCCAGCTGCATTCTAGATCAGAAAATATAGAGAGCATAATCAGCTCTTACAGAGAAACAATAAAGAGAATGTCAGATAAGATGCCGATAAATTGAATAGTAGTCATACAGTCTGGAAGGAAGGAAGCAAGAAAGACAAGTAGGATGGTTTAAGAAAAAATAAATAAGTAAATTGTCTCAATTGTTTATTGTAGATATTGGTAAATAACAATACCAGCTTCTATACAAAGTTGAGTTTTATACATTTGTAATATCAGCAACAGCTCAGTTGATTTAAATCAACTGATTTAATCCAAGATTATAGTCTAATACCACTTACTCTAATCAAAGGATTTCTTTTTTCTTCCATTTTAAACCGGGTTTGGTACATATGCATAAGTTTGAACAAATCACTGGCTTCAGAGAAACTCAATAAACTCTCTCAAACCTCTACATCACAAAGAATTCTCAGTTCCAGTTGAGTGTTGACGCAGAGCCCGAGCAGAGAAAGCGTACAGGAAGGGGTTCACACAACTATTAATGAAAGTCAAAGCTCCAGTGATATTCTCTCCAGATTCTGCAGATCTTAACAGACGGTCATTCCCAAGCAACAAAGCAATGATGATCAAAGTGTTAATGATGTGAAATGGAATCCAAAGAATGAAGAAACAAACCACAATTCTGGTCACCAGCCTTGTCACTGAGTTACTGCTGAAGAAAGCTGAGTTATTAACTCCCCGGTAAAGGTGAAAGTAGAAATAAGCTACTGTGGGGAATGAAACCACAAATATTATAAGCTCCCAGATTAAAGTAGCCACTCTTTCGGCATCATTTCGAAATCTTAGCTTACACTGAAGTTGTTGTTCACTGTCCAAGCTTAGAGTGCGCTGTACGAGAGCATAGCACGATAAAACTGCACTTAACATCCACATCCCAATCAAAAGGATCTTCTTTCCTTTTCTTCCAAGCCTGTCCCATTTCTCAGGATGCAGCACTTGCATGTATCGCTGCATGCTCATCAACATCACACACAGTATGCTGCAGTAGAGGCTTAAGTACACCATATAAGAGAAAAGCTTACAAAGGACCAAGCCAAACACCCAGCCATACAGAAGAGTCCAAATCCAAACTGGCAGAGAAATCAGAGTGAGTAGATCTGATACGGCCAGGCTTAGCATCAGTCTAGGGGTGAAGCTTCCTCTCTTCAGCCATCCAGCAAGACGCACCATTACAGCAATATTACCAGGGACTCCCAGTATGAAGCAAACTCCCAGAACACTACTGGCAATCACGTTGTCAGTTGAGACAGGAGCGGTGAGCGAGCTGTTGGATGAATTGAGCTGCTGCATGGTTAGAGCTTTGGTGTAACTGATTGTAGGCTCTATATAATAAAAGAAGTAGAAATGTAGGAGACTGTGGTTTCTTATGTAGATAAAAAAAAACAGCACTGTGTTGAAAGATATATGCAAGGAAGTTACAGCCGAAAAAGTCCAGCAAAGTATTTTGAGTTACTTCATCATGTTGGTTAATAGCTCAAGATGTGTACATGGTCATAAAACCGCTTTCAGTTTTGACTAAAACTGTTTATAAAGTCAGCAATGTAAAGCACACGCACAAAGAATCAAACAAACACAAGGTTAAATGTTGGTTAAATGTTGTAGCTGGGAGGAACTAAGTATAAAAGTAAGCAGAAGTGTAGGAGTTGGAGGTTTCCAGTGTCGGTAAATAGCATTCATGATGACAAAATATATGTTTCCATACCTCATGTAGAAAAGTCTGTTGGCTGTTGCAGCAATAGAACATTCTGGAAAATCTTCAGGGGCATGAATAGGGTTATGAAATTACAAGCACTTACTGGACAACTTTTGGTTTTACTTCACATCTGAACATCTTGAGATACTTAATTTTATCATATCAAAAGCCTTCTTTTCCAACAAACCTTTTTCTTTTTTTTTTTTAATTGAGAAGTAGACCATAAGAAAAACCATAAGATCATGAGACAATAAGATCTTTTATTGCAAGGAGCAAACCTGGCAGACTTCCTGATGACCTTTAATGTGCAGAAAAATTTCATATCCCCAAGCGCCGGGGAAACTTCCTTAAAATCTATGTAATCTATCAATCTAATGCTAGACTATCTGCCAAATGCCAGGAACAATCATTGTCAAACTAAGCAGCAGCTAGTTTAAAGTCTGCAACTAAATATCAGTACTTATTATTATGCCAACTGAGGTTTTGAGCCAGACATGAAAGGGTTGAAAGGGAACAGGAAGTTTTCAGTATCTATTTAGACATGTGTATTATGAAATACTCTATACCAGAAGTTTCCCAGAGTCAACCACAAAACCAATACATTCAGTAGTTCACTGTTGTGCTAGTGAGCTACTGATAGCGTTGTAAAGAGCAGTGATGCTGATGATAAGGGGGTGTATGCAAGTATTAAAGGAAGCAGAATAACTCTACTTTGTTATATGAAGCAATATTCTACATCAACAGCACACAACTACAGTGGGATCTTTTCCTTTGACTTTTATGACATGTTAACATTTTGATATTGTTTTGTTGAATGACGTGGATTTGAGATTTAGAGAGGTACGCATGTGACTGCTTTTTAATCCCAATCCCAGGCCTAAGGAATTCTAATTTTAATTTTTGATTGTCATTTAAAATTAAATAAATTTAAATGAAATCCATACAATGTGCCTGTGAATTCCATTGTGAACAGAGTGCATTCACAGTTGTGAGTTTATGATTATGACTTTTCCGCCTTATTGATTTCCCTGACCCATGAGTGATTTACTAATAAGTTTGACACTTGGTAAAACAGAGTTAATTTACAACACACACTCAGCAATGATACGCTCCACTTTCTAGAAAAAAACTCCCTGATTAGAAGCAGTCTGCAGCTTCCTGTAACTTACTGATGTGGTCATTGTGTGTCTTGGGTTGCATGTTAATCATAAAGGCCGCATTTGAAAGAATACCTTTAGGTGTCATGTACTACAATTTTTGTGCAGTATCTCTTCTCAGGAGGGAACTGGTGGATATCTGTGCACATGTGTGTGTGTGTGGTGGTATGATACAGCACCTAGACTAGTTAAGCAGGACTGTAGGTACAGCAACATGGTGTATAGTTATAACATGTTACGAATTATAACAATTATGCTGCTTATAACTATTATGCTGCAAGTTGCACTCATGTTGTCTCACATTTGTGCAAATCAAAGTAGCATTAAAAAAATCAGGAAACTTGTTGAGAGTTGAAAGCATTTGAAGTCATCAAACCCCTTTCATTTTCGACTAAAACTATATATAAAGTCAGCAATGTAAACACACACACACACACACAAAGAATCAAACACAAAACTGCACTTTTAATTAATGTTGCAAATATTGATTAATATATTTTTTAAGTGATTAACATTTTTCACTTTCCAATTAAATAGTTACTCCTTTGTTTTAAGCCATTATGCTTTAGCATTACACAAATGTATTTAGTTATAGTAAAAGTTTGAAAAATCATACAGCCTCAGGTATGTGAGGTGTAATAAAAAAAAAGAAAGAATTAGAAGATGCAAAAAAAATATATGCAAGAATATGCAAAATTATTCATATAACTTTATATGGTGTGTCTTAAAATGCAATGTCTGTGACAGGCTGTCAGAAAAGTGCATCAAATCTCTCTGTCCTCTCTATTTTCAAAGAACTAAGCATCATCGGTTCCAGCTGTTTGCTGTTGTGAAAGCATACAGGAATGGATTCACACAACTGTTAATGAAAGTCAGAGCTGTACTGACATACAGTGTTGTATAAAGTACCCAAAAGCCATACTTGAGTAAAAGTACAGGTATTTTGTTAGAAAATGACTCAAGTAAAAGTTAAAGTCAACCATTATAATTCTACTTGAGTAAAAGTCTTAAAGTATCTGAAATAAACTGTACTTAGTAGTATTTTTATGAATGTATTCAAATATGGAAAGTAAAAGTAGAAGTAAATTAATAAAAAAAAAAAGCAAGACTGTAATAATTTGGAGAATTATGAATTTTATTCTGTATTTCTTTCTTTCGTAAACTTCTCAATAAGTGCACCTCCAAAAAAATAAGACTTGCATGAAAGAAAGAGGAGGCCTTTAGAACTGTATTGTAATGAAGTGTACAGTATCAGTGTTACCATACATGTGCACTTGTAACTAAGGCCATGTCCACCCATACCCGGGGATTTTTAAGAAGGGAGATTTTTCTCTGCGTTTTGGCCTTTCGTCCACATGCTAATGCAGTTTGAGGTCGTTGAAAACTGAGATTTTGGAAAACTCCTTCCAAAGTGAAGATTTTCCAAAACTCACCGTTTTCAGTGGTATTATGTGGATGGGGGAAACGGAGATTTTGACTAATTGACATCATTGTCTGTGTGTCGGTCTCCTTGATTTGATGTCAGCTTTGTTTATGAAGATATTTTGTGCAATAGCAGACTTACGTAAACTACTGACTGTGTTAACATCGTGTATTGGACTTTTTACATGCGTGCACATACACGCGCAGTTACTCACACAATGTAATACGAAGCTCACTGCTGCTGCATACAAAACTCCGACAACACACACAGTGATGGCGGTTTTGGATGAGATCCGGTCGGACTTCCACATTCTACAATTAAATTTTCGAATGTCAAGGGCATTGCTTTCACGTGACGGGCCATTGTTGACTACCAGAACCGGTAATAAAGTTTTGTCTAGGCTTCTGACTGGCTAGGCATGCTCCTGACAGTGCTTAACAGGACTTCTGATTGGCTAGGCATGCTCCTAACAGTGCTTAACAGCACTTTTGCGTTTTCATGCGGACAAAGATATCTTTAACCGTCGTGTGGACAGAATGAAAAAAAAATGAAGTAGAAAATCTCAGTTTTTAAAAATACCCAGCTACGTGTGGACATAGCCTGAAGTCATCACTAACCACATCACTTACCGCAAATTTGGACACAGGTTTTTTTGTAGTAAGTAACGAAAATGCCGAACAGAAAATGTATCGGAGTAAAAGTATAGAATTTGTTTAAAAAAATTAAAAGTAAAAGTTGATAGAAATATAAAAACCCAAGTAAAGTACAAAAACTCTCAAAAAATACTTAAGTACTGTAATGAAGTAATTTTACTTTGTTACATTACACCACTGCTGACATAGTCTCCAGATTCTGATAACAGATTGTCATTCCCAAGTAGTGCAGCAATGATAATCACAACATTGGAGATTTTAACCGGGATCCAAAGAATGAAGAAACAAACCACAATTCTGGTCACCATCTTTGTCACTGAGTGACTGCTAAAGAAAGCTGAGTTATTAACTTCCTGTTAAAGGTGAAAGTAGAAATAAGCTACTGTGGGGAATGAAACCACAAGCAGTAAAATCTCCCCGGTTAAAGTTACCAAGGTTACAAGAACAAGCAGAAGTAGGGTTAGGTACATGCATAAGTTTGAACAAATCACTGGCTTTCAGAGAAAATCAATAAACTCTCTGAAACCTCTACGTCACGAAGAATTCTCAGTTCCAGTTGAGTGTTGACGCAGAGCTCGAGCAGAGAAAGCGTACAGGAAGGGGTTCACACAACTATTAATGAAAGTCAGAGCTGCAGTGATATTCTCTCCAGATTCTGCAGATCTTAACAGACGGTCATTCCCAAGCAACAAAGCAATGATGATCAAAGTGTTAATGATGTGAAATGGAATCCAAAGAATGAAGAAACAAACCACAATTCTGGTCACCAGCCTTGTCACTGAGTTAGTACTGAAGAAAGCTGAGTTATTAACTCCCCGGTAAAGGTGAAAGTAGAAATAAGATACTGTGGGGAATGAAACCACAAATATTATAATCTCCCAGATTAAAGTAGCCGTTCTTTCTGCATCATTCCGATATCTGAGCTTGCACTGAAGTCGTTGTTCCCTATCCGAGCGTAGAGTGCGCTGTACAGGAGCATAGCACGATAAAACTGCACTTAACATCCACATCCCAATCAAAAGGATCTTCTTTCCTTTTCTTCCAACCTTGTTCCATTTCTCAGGATGCAGCACTTGCATGTATCGCTGCATGCTCATCAAAATCATACAAAGTATGCTGCAGTAGAGGCTTAAGTACACCATATAGGAAAGAAGCTTACAAAGGACCAAGCCAAACACCCAGCCATACAGAAGAGTCCAAATCCAAACTGGCAGAGAAATCAGAGTGAGTAGATCTGATACGGCCAGGCTTAGCATCAGTCTAGGGGTGAAGCTGCCTCTCTTCAGCCATCCAGCAAGACGCACCATTACAGCAATATTACCAGGGACTCCCAGTATGAAGCAAACTCCCAGAACACTACTGGCAATCAGGTTTTCAGTCGAGACAGGAGCGCTGAGCAAGCTGTTGGATGAGTTGAGCTGCTGCATGGTTAAAGCTTTGGTGTAACTGAGTGTAGGCTCTATAATATAAAAGCGGAAGCTTCGATGTCTGTGGTTTCTAATGTAGATAAAAAATCACATAGAAAGATACACCCAAGGAAGTAAGGGCAGAAAAAGTCCAGCAATGTTTTTTGCATTACTTCATTATTGTGGTTTATAGCTCGAGATGTATGCATTTATAATAGCATATTTTTTAACAATATTTATTAACAAATTTTTGATTGATTAAAGTTTTTCATTTTCCAAAGTCTTGCTCTTTTATTTCAGTCCATTATGCTTTAGCATTTCACAAATGTATTTAGTTGAGTTGATACATGGTTAAATGTTGTAAGTATTAATGTAAGCAGAAGTGTAGGAGTTGGAGGTTTCCAATGTTGATAAAAAATGTAGATAAAAATAGCATTCATGATGACAAAACATATACTTCCACACCTCATGTAGAAAAAGTCCAGCACTGTTTTTTACAGGTCACACAGCATCCATCCAGCCATCCAGCAAGCATTACAGCAATACAGCAAGCAAGCACAACACCATTACAGCAATATTGTTAGTGAGCTACTGATAGCATTCTAAAGCACAGTGATGCCAAAGGTAAGGGGGTACACAAGGAGTAAAGTAATCTGAATAAGTCTGTCACTTGGTAAAACAGATCTAATTTACAACACACATTCAGCAATTATAGAATCCTTTTTCTAAAGTCTAAGAAAAAACTCCCTGATTAGGAGAAGTCTACAGTTTCCTGTAACATACTGATTTGGTCACTGTGGGTCTTGTGTTGCTTGTTAATCAGAAAGAAACCATTAGGTGGCATGTGCACACATTTTGTGCAGTATCTCTTCTCAGGAGGAAGTTGGTGGATATCTGTGTGTATGTGTGTGTGTGTGTGTGTGTGTGTGTGTGTGCATGTGCACGCGTGTGTGGTGTCGGTGGTGGTATGATGCAAGACATGGACTGGTTAAGCATTTGATCATTTGATGAAGCACAATGCTGTATTGTTATAACAAGTTACAAGTTATAACAATTAGGCTGCAAGTTGCACTCATGTTGTCTCACAAAAAAATCAGAAACAAAAAACTTTATTGTGGTTTATATCTCAAGGTGTAGATAAAAAAAACTTTCAGTTTCGACCAAAACTATATATAAATCAACAACGTAAAGCACACACACAAAGAACCCAACAAACACAGAACTGTAATTTTGTTTAACAATATTTTTGAGTGATTAACATTTTTCACTTTCCAATTTAAGTTACTTACTCCTCCTTTCAAGTCATTATACTTTCGTATTACACAAATGTATTGGGGAGTTTAAAAGTTTGAAAAATCATACAACTTCACAATAAACTGATTAAATTAATCTGCAAAAAATATTAGAAGCTGTAATAAAAGAGAAGGAATTAGATGGTGCAAAAAAACCCTATAAAAACAGGCTGCAAGAATAAGCAAAATTATTTGTATTACTTTATATGGTCCCTTAAAATGTAATGTTTTTTGTAACACTGTCAGAGAAGGGCATCACTTATCTCTGATGTCAATATGTTCAAGAAACTAAGCATTTTCTGTTTCAGCTGTTTGCTGTTGTAGAGCCCGTGCTCAAGATGTGTACATGATCATAAAACCCCTTTCAGTTTCAACTAAAACTATATATAACAGCCACACAAAGAAACAAACAAACACAAGACTGTACTTTTAATTTTGCTAATTTTGATTAACAAATTTTTGATGGATTAACATTTTTCACTTTCCACAAAGAAGGACTATCGGTCGGCCTCAGGGAAATTCTGGCAGACCATCCGGTGCCTCAGAAGGGGTAAGCAGCTCTCTGCCAACACTGTTTACTGTACGCCGGCTGTAATCAGATCTGTTCCCAGTGCACGTTGGACTCCGGCAGGGCTGTCCTTTGTCACCGGTTCTGTTCATTATTTTTATGGACAGAATTTCTGGGCGCAGCCAGGTGGTGGAGGGAGTCCGGTTTGGGGACCATAGGATTTCATCTCTGCTTTTTGCAGATGATGTTGTCCTGTTGGCTCCTTCGAGCCAGGACTTACAGCGTGCACTGGGGCAGTTCGCAGCCAAGTGCGAAGTGGCTGGGATGAGGATCAGCACCTTCAAATCCGTGGCCATGGTTCTCGACCGGAAAAAGGTGGTTTGTCCCCTCCAGGTTGGAGGGGTGTTCCTCCCTCAAGTGGAGGAGTTTAAGTATCTCTGGGTTTTGTTTGCAAGTGAGGGAAAGATGGAGCATGAGATTGACAGATGGATTGGTGCAGCGGCAGCAGCAATGCGGTCTATGTACTGGTCTGTTGTGGTGAAGAAGGAGCTGAGCCGAAAGGCGAAGCTCTCGATTTACCAGTCAATCTAAGTTCCTACTCTTACTTATGGTCATGAGCTTTGGGTCATGACTGAAAGGACAAGATCCCGGATACAGGCAGCCAAAATGATTTTCCTTCGCAAGGTGGTGGGGCGTTCCCTTAGAGATAGGGTAAGGAGCTCTGTCACCCAGGTCGAAGTAGAGCCACTGCTCCTCCACATCAAAAGGAGCCAGTTGAGGTGGCTTGGGCATCTGTTTTGGATGCCTCCTGGACGTCTCCCAGGGGAGGTGTTCTGGGCATGCCCCACCGGGAAGAGACCCCGGGGAAGACCCAGGACACGCTGGAGGGACTATGTCTCTCGGCTGACCTGGGAACGCCTTGGAATTCCCCCAGAGGAGCTGGAGGAAGTGGCTAGGGAGAGGGAAGTCTGGGCATCCTTGCTTAGACTGCTGCCCCCACGACCCGGCTACGGATAAGCGGGAAACAATGATATGATATAGGATGAAACTTTCCAAAGACTTATTTCTTTGTTTCAAGCCATTATGCTTTAACATTAATGTATTAGGTAGATTAAAACTTTGAAATATCATACAGCCTCTTCTTGCTCATTAACAGCAAGATACACCATTACAGCAATATTACCTGGGATTCCCAGTATGAAACAAACTACCAGAACACTACTGGCAATCATGTTTTCAGTTGAGACAGGAGCGGTGAGCAAGCTGTGCGATGGGTTGAGTGGCTGCATGGTTAAATGTTGTAGCTGGGAGGAAACTATAAGTATTAAAGTAAGCAGAAGTGTAGGAGTTGGAGGTTTCCAATGTCGATAAAAATAGCATTCATGATGACAAAACATATGCTTTCATACCTCATGTAGAAAAAGTCCAGCAATGTTTTTTGTAGCTCCCACAGCATATCAAGGCTGTTGCATCAATAGAACATTCTGGAAAAACACATCAGGGGCAAGAATAGGGCTATGAAATTACAAGAACTTACTGGACAAATTATGGTTTTACTTCAGACCTGAACGTCTTGAGATATTTTAAGTTTCAGTCATTTCTTTTGAAAACAAAGTTTGCCTAACTTGAGAAGTAGACAATTTAAGCTGATGACAAAAGCCTGCAACCAAAAATCAGTACTCATTGTTATGCCAGCTTAGGTTGTGAGCCAGACATGAAAAGGTTGGAAGGGAACAAGAGTTTTCAGTATCTGTTTAGACATCCTTATAATATGACTGTGAATTCCATATTAACCAGAGTGCTTTCAGAGTTGTGAGTTTATGAGTATGACCTTTCCTCCTTATTGATTTCCCTGATCCATAAGTGATTCAGTAATAATAAGTTAGACACTTGATAAGACAGAGTTAATTTACAACACACACTCAGCAATGATACACTCCACTTTCTAAAATGTAAGAAAAAATCTCCCTGATTAGGAGCAGTCTACAGCTTCCTGTAACTTACTGATGTGGTCATTATGGGTTTTGGGGTGCTTGTTAATCATAAAGACTGGATTTGAAAGAATATTATGTGCTACAATTTTTTTGCAGTATCTGTTCTCAGGAGGGAACTGGTGGATATCTGTCTGTGTGTGTGTGTGTGCGTGGCATGATGCAGCACATGGACTGGTTCAGCAGATTTTAGGTCATTTGATTTATTTGCTGAAGCAATATGCTGTATTGTTATAAGTTATATCAATTAGGCTGCAAGTTGCACTCGTTGTCTCACAAAAAAACAAAAAACATTGAAAACATTCAAATTGTTTCAAGTCATTATGCTTTAGCACTACACAAATGTATTTAGTTAGATTAAAATGTGTGAGAAGGTGTAATAAAAGAATTAGAAGATGCAAATAAAACCGCCTGCAAGAATATGCAGAATATTATTCATATAACTTTATATAGTGTATCAAGTGTATCAAATCTCTCTGTCTTCTCTATTTTAAAATAACTAAGCATCATTGGTTCCAGCTTTTCACTGTTGTAGAGCCTGAGCCGAGAATGCATACAGGAAAGGATTCACACAACTGTTAATGAAAGTCAGAGCTGTACTGATATTGTCTCCAGATACTGCAGATTTTGAGGATGAAGCAAACTGCCAACACACTACTGCCAATCAGGTTTTCAGTTGAGACAGGAGAGGTGAGTGAGCTGTTGGATGAGGTGAGTGGCTGCATGGTTAGAGCTTTGGTGTAACTGAGTGTAGGCTCTAGATCAGGGGTAGGCAAGTTCGGTCCTAGAGAGCCTGCAGATTTCAGCTCCAGCCCTGGAAAAAAACCTCACCTGCCTGTAGCCTTAGTAAAGCCTAGGTCACACTACAGGATTTTAAGCCCGATTTGCAAATTAACGAGCTCGCCGACAGATCGGGCTGTGATTGTGGGAAAATCAGCGGGTGATCAGCGCTCGGCAATCTTTATGTGTGAACTACTCAACGACGCATCAAAGAGGCTCGCTGATGCGTTGCTGACACCTCGCAGACAAAATCCAGATATCTGGCGTGTTAAATATCTGGGACGATCGGCCGACTCGACATCACGTGGTGTCAATTGTAGCTACTACCTCCAGCCAATGAGAGAGCAAGTCAACAGGTTGAGGTCACCGGAAGAAAAGCAGCAGCAGCAGCAGCAACATGGCTTCAAAAATAGTGTGGACACAGCATTTATTTTAATAAATTAACATTTATTTAGAGCGAGACTCCTGCCGACGTCCATTTTCAAAACAAACCTCTACTGAAAGTCTCGCGTCATTTCCAGATCCACCTGTCGCGTGTGTTTTCGTGACAAAATGTGGTTTGGAGACAGCGTTGAGGCGTTGGGTGACAAGAGTTGTTGTCAGATCGTGTGGTTTGTGACCCCCTCTTGTGGATCATTTACGAAGCGTCGCGTAGTGTGAACAACACAAGGACAAAAAGACATACAGTGAAGTCATGTAGTCTGAACAGCAAAGCGATCTGCCAAGGGTTAAAGTCTTGTAGTGTGATCAAGCCTTAATCCTGAAGACCTTGATTAGCTTGTTCAGGTGTGTTTGATTAGGGTTGGAGCTGAAATCTGCAGGACTGCGGCTCATTAGGACCGAACTTGCCTACCCCTGCTCTAGATAATAAGAAGCAGAAGTTTAGGTGTCTGTGGTTTCTTATGTAGACTAAAAATAGCATTGAAAGATACACGCCAGGAAGTAAGGGCAGAAACTCTCTAGCAATGTTTTTGGCAATACTTCATTATTGTGGTTTATAGCTTGAGATGTATGCATTTATAATAGTTCGAGATGGGTGGAAGGATCATTTCTCCTCTTGAGGTGGTGGTTTCTTTAGTGTGTGCTGTGAACACTTGAGTGTGTCCTGGTTTGAGCTGAGTGCATGCTGACTTGTGTGAAGTGTGCTTTTGGATAACTACGTTAGGAAACCAGTTGATCGTTCCCCAATCTTGGGAGCCTAAGCCCTGAGGGTTGGTGTTGCTTGTTTGTTGACTTGGTTTATTTTGTGTTTAGCTTATTTTCACATCTTTTTGTCAGATGTACCATTTTAATATTGTGTTCATTTTAGCAATGACTTTTGAGTATTAACAAAATATTCACATTTCTTGCCTACCAATGTTTTAAAAATAGAAATGTATGTATGTGTGTGACCTAATACCAACATTAGGGTATTGTTAACATTCCCCTGGGTGAAATTCCTAAGAGTGACCATTTCATATAAAGAAACTTGGGTTGTGGTTTAGATCTGTACCAATCTAATTTTGCATCTAATTTTAGTACCAGTCTCAGGGAGAAGCTGGCTCTTTTCAGCCATCCAACAAGACTCACCATTAAAGCAATATTACCGGGGACTCCCAGTATGAAGCAAACTGCCATCACACTACTGGCAATCAGGTTTTCAATTAAGACAGGAGCAGTGAACACTATTGGATGAGTTGAGCTGCTGCATGGTTAGAGCTTTGGTGTAACAGGGTGTAGGCTCTAGATAATAAGAAGCAGAAGCTAAGGTGACTGTGGTGTCTGATGTAGAGGAAAAGGGCCTCAAATAATACATGCCAGGATGTGAGGGCAGAAAATGTCTAGCAAATGTAGTTTGCATTTTTTTCATTATTGTGGTTTATGGATTGAGATGTAAGAATTTAAGGTAACAAAACCCCTATCAGTTTTGACCAAACCTATATATAAAGTCAGCAATGTAAATCTCACACACAAAGAATCAAACACAAAACTGTACTTTTAATTAATGTTGCTGACACTGATTAACAAATTTTTTGATTGATTAACATTTTTTAATTTTCCAAAGATTTACTCTTTTGTTTCAGTTACACAAATTTATTCGGTAGATTAAAAAATTTAAAAATCATATAGACTCAATATAAATTGATTTCATTAATCTGCAAAAAATATTAGAAGGTGTAATAAAAAGAATTAGAAGGTGCAAAAAAAACTATAATAACAAACTGTAACAATAAGCAAAATTATTCATATAACTTTATGATGTGCCTTAAAATGCAATGTCTGTAATAAGCTGTCAGAAATGTACTTCACATAACTCAGGCCTCCATGTCTTCAAGGAACTAAGTATCATCTGTTCCAGCTGTTCGCTGTTGTAGAGCCCGAGCAGAGAAAGCATACAGAAATGGATTCACACAACTGTTAATGAAAATCAGAGCTGTACTGATATTGTCTCCAGATTCTGCAGATCTTAACAGATTTTCATTCCCAAGCAACACAGCAAAGATGATCACAGTGTTGGATATTTGAATCGGGATCCAAAAAATGAAGAAACATACCAAAATTCGGGTCACCATCTTTGTCAATGTGTCACTGCTAAAGAAAGCTGAGTTATTAACTCCCCGGTAAAGGTGAAAGTAGAAATAAGATACTATGGTGAATGAAACCACACATATTATAACCTCCCAGATTAAAGTAGCCACTCTTTCAGCATAATTCCTATATCTTAGGTTGCACTGAAGTCGTCCTTCCCTGTCCAAGCTTGGAGTGCGCTGAATGAGAGCATAGCACGATAAAACTGCACTTAACATCCACATGCCAATCAAAAGGATCTTCTTTCCTTTTCTTCCAAGCTTGTTCCATTTCTCAGGATGCAGCACTTGCATGTATCGCTGCATGCTCATCAACATCACACACAGTACGCTGCAATAGAGGCTTAAGTACACCATATAGGAGAGAAGCTTGCACAAGACCAAGCCAAACACCCAGCCATACAGAAGAGCCCAAATCCAAATTGGCAGAGAAATCAGAGTGAGTAAATCTGATACAGCCAGGCTTAGCATCAGTCTAGGGGTGAAGCTGCCTTTCTTCAGCCATCCAGCAAGACGCACCATTACAGCAATATTACCAGGGACTCCCAGTATGAAGCAAACTGCCATCACACTACTGCCAATCAGGTTTTCAGTTGAGATAGGAGAGCTGAGCGAGCTGTTGGATGAGTTGAGCTGCTGCATGGTTAAAGCTTTGGTGTAACTGAGTGTAGACTCTAGACAATTAGAAGCGGAAGCTTAGGTGTCTGTGGTTTCTTATGTAGACAAAAAATAGCATTGAAAGATACACCCCAGGAAGTTATGTCAGAAAAAGTCCAGCAATGTATTTTGCATTACGTCATTATTGTGGTTTATACAGTAGCTTGAGATGTATGCATTTAAGGTCATCAAACCCCTTTCAGTTTTGACCAAAAGTATATACAGTATAAAAACAGCAATGTAAAACACACACAAAGAATCAAACACAAAACTGTACTTTTGATTAATGTTGCTAATATTAACAGATTTTTGATTGATTTTCACTTTCCAAAGACTTACTCTTTTGTTCCAAACCATTATGCTTTAGCATTACACAAAAGTATTTAGTTGAGTTGCTGCCTGGTTAAATGTTGTAGCTAGGAGGAAACTGTAAGTATTAAAGTAAACAGAAGTGTAGGAATTTAAGGTTTCCAATGTCAGTTCTCAACTGAACATCTTGAGATACTTAAACTTACAATCTCGAAAGAGGGTCCTTCTTTTCCAAAAAAGGTTGCCTAAGGATTTTTTAACAACCTTGGAAAGTAGAACATTTGAGCTGGTGACAAAGATCACATGCATAAAATCTCTTCTTTCAAGGAGCAAACCTGGCACACTTCCTGATGACCTTTATTATGCAGAAAAATTTCATATCCACAAGTGCAGGAAAAAACTTCCTTAAAATCCACATAATTTCAGACTGCAACCTAATGCTAGACAGTCTGCCAAATGCCAGAAAGAATCATTGCCAAACTAAGCAGCATCTAGTTTAAAGTCTGCAACCAAAAATCAGTACTCATTGTTATGCCATCTGAGGTTGTGAGCCGGACATGAAAAGATGGGAAAGGGAACAGGAAGTTTTCAGTACCTATTCAGATATTTTCCTTATGAAGTACACTCTATGTCAGAAGATTCACAGCGGAGTCAATCACATTACCCATACATTCAGTAGTTCACTGCTGTGCTACTGAGCTATTGATAGCATTCTAAAGAACAGTGATGCTGATGGTAAGGGGGTGTATGCAAGTGGTAAATCATCAACATCAACAGCACAAATCTACAGTGGGATCTTTTTCTTTGGCTTTTATGACATTTTGATATTGTTTTGTTGAATGACGTGGATTTGAGTGTGACTGCCATCCAGCAAGACGCACCATTACAGCAATAATACCAGGGACTCCCAGTATGAAGCAAACTACCAACACACTACTGGCAATCAGGTTTTCAGTTGAGACAGAAGCAGTGAGCAAGCAGTTGGATGAGTTGAGTGGCTGTATGGTAAGGGCTTTTTTGTGTAACTGAGTGTAGGCTCTTGATAAAAAGAAGCGGAAGCTTAGATGTCTGTGGTTTTGTAAGAAATTGCATTGAAAGATACATCCCAGGAAGTGAGGGCAGAAAAAGTCCAGGTTTTTTGCATTACTTCATTATTGTGGTTTGTATGCATTTATAATAGCTCAAGATGTAAGCATTTAAGGTCATCAAACTGCTTCCAGTTTCGACCAAAAATATATATAGTCAGCAGTGCAAACACGTGTGTGTTGGTTTGATCTAAATACACAGTGGCTTGTGTGAAGTGTGTTTTTAACTACTTTAGGAAACCAGTTGATTGTTCCCCACTCTTTGGAGCCTCAGCCCTGAGGGTAGGTATTGCTTCTTTGTTGTCTTGGTTTATTTTGTGTGTAGATTATTTTTCACTCTCATAGATTATCTTTCACTCACATAAATTAACATTCCGTCAGCTTATGTTATTTCTGTATGGGGTTTAGGGACATCAGCATAAAGAGAGTCATCTGAATTGAGTGAGCTACAGGTAATGTTGAAAAAGCAGCAACAACAGTTGAATCAGTTGACCAGAAATATGGCTCAGCTCCAAATTTCTCAGTCACGTTTGCAATTACCCCAGTCTAAAGGCGTTACATGTAGAAGCTGTCAACAGCCTGGCAATTTTGCCACAGATTTTGGTGGGGAGTGAAGACCTTCTCATTTTCCATCAAGAAGTGTATGTCGATTTAGCATTGATGAGGGGTGTGCACTCACAGTCTAGGCAGCTAGCACCCACCAAGTTGCAGGGCCACAGCTTGGTTGGGGAAAAGACAGGCTCAGATGTTTTGATTAGTTCAGATTTTATGTCTCATTTCATGTCGACTTGCTCTCAACTTGTTGTGTGTATGGGTGGGGTTAAGGTGCTTTGCCTGGTGGACACCAGTTTCAGGGTGTCCACTATTACAGAGAGCTGTTTCTTGTCAATTTTTTACATTTTTTTATTTTTTTTATTTTCAGGATTTTTCAGAATAAACAAACAGCACTGTATCAGACTTCACACACACTAACGAAAGAAGAATAAATAAATAAATAAATAAATAAATAAATAAATAAATAATAAGTAAAAAAAAAAAGAACCCTGTGTAATACCTTAGACATAAATTATAATGTTTACAATAATAAATACAGGTTCAGTAACTAAAGGTACCATAGTAAAGAGCTGCAAAACAGTCAACCGTTAGAAATACCCAAAGGTAATGTACAACTCAGCTCACAGAAGAAACATTAGACATTGGTTTGGCTGCTTGTTTGTCTGCATGGCTGAGAAATGATCCCCAGGCAGCAGAAAACTTTTCAATGGAGTTGAACCTAAGAAATCCGAGTCTTTCCATTTGTATGACGGAAATCATGTCCATAATCCAGATTCGTAAAGAGGGAGATGAAGGAGACTTCCAGTTCTTTAATACAAGTCTCTTGGCCATGATCACACCCAAGGTGAGGGCCTGTTGTAAAGTTTTTGGAAGGCTAGATGTGTGTTGTGAAAGGCCAAAAATGGCAAGTTCCGCATCCGGCAGAAGAGGCCTGTTATAGGCCTTAGAGTACCAGTCAAATATGCTAGTCTAGAATCCCGACAGTGAAGGACAAAACCAAAAAGCATGTGCAGTTGTATCCTCTGTGACCTTACACTTGTCACAGAATGGTGAGACAGAAGAAAAAAACTGGTGCAGTTTGGTCTTGGTATAATGCAAACAATGAATAACCTTGAATTGTATCAGTTGATATCTACTGTTGACTGAACAGGAATGTACTGCAGTCAAACACCTATCCCACGTTTCGTCGGAGAGCTCAGCTCCCAAATCATCCTCCCAGGCCACTTTAAATCTCTGATTTGAGGCTGTGACACAACTTTCAAATAAGCCATTAAATTTAGAGACATGGTGAGTAGAATGAGGAGGACTTAATAAAATATAAAAAAAAAACATGCTTCTCAGGGACTTCTCCCTTAGCTGTTTAAATGATGCAAACCTTCCCTCAACATACTGTAAAGGTCCTTAATAGAACATAAACCCTTCTCCTTCCAAACAGAATAAGTTCTGTCAGACCATGGGGGTGAAAAAGAATGATTGTGGCAAATTGGTGTATACACAGAGGTCTCTGGTAGGGACAGGGCTTTCTTACTTGATTTAAAATTTTGATTAAACTTTTCAACACGATACTTAACTTGTTTATAGCCATAGACTTATCTAACTTGGAGAATAACATGGCCACTAATGAGGTCCCAGCAGCCAGACCTGTCTCCATTCACACCCATAAGGGAACCTCAGGGGTCAAATTAAAGCCCTAACATTGGTAGCCCAGTAATAGTGCTTAAATACTGGCAGACCCAGACCGCCCACAGAGCTGGGCTTCTGTAAATGAATTTTATATATAGTTCCAAACATAGGACAAAATTATAGAATCCAAAAAAGGCAGAAGAAAAATCGGAAGATTTTGACAGATATATAGGAATCTAGGTAGGGGTTTCTTGTCAAATTTTTGTCAGAATGGGGCCACTAAAGGCCAGGAGACCCAAAAGCAGACATAAGAGACAAACCAGGTAAAGGAGCCTTTAATGACAAAAATGGGAACACAGGAAACATGGGGACAAGAGAGGGAAAAACGGAGGGGCACTGAGGAAAAACAAAAGTAATCCACTGAAAAAAGGCAAATGGAAAAATAAACCTATGCTGGGGGAGAGGAAAAAACAGCAGACTTAAACAGAGAATAAAAACAAAACCAAAAGACCCAACCAGGGCAAGGGTGATAATCCACTTAGGAGAGGATGGCCCCCACACTGATCTCCGATGCATCCACCTCAATGACAAACTGGAGGGAAGGATGGGGAATGATGAGGATGGATGCCAAGGAGAATCGTTGTTCGAGGTTGGAGAAAGCTTTCGTGGAAGTGAGGGCAATGACGTGGGTGGCCAATGTACTATAGACTTTAATAAACTTTCAATTGAAATTGGTGAAGCCTAGGAACCACTGGAGAGCTTGACGAGAGGCCAGTGTGGGCTAATCCAGGACAGCCTTGACTTTGGAAGATTTCATCTCAATCCTGGACAGGGAAATCGTGAATCCCAGGAAGGAAACAGATGTCTGGTGGAACTCAGACTTTTCAGCCTTTACAGCTTATTTTCTAGGAGTCTTTGAAGGACCTTACAAACATAACTGACATGTTCCTTAAGGGAGTGAGAGATGTTGTTGAGGTAAGCAAATACAAAGACATTAAGAAAGTCTCTCAGGGCATCGTTGATGAGGGTAGCTCACTTGTCTGAAAACAAGATATTCATAGTGGCCAGAGGGTGTATTGAACACCATCTTCCACTCATCCCCCTCCTTTATGCGGAACAAGTGATAAGTATTCCTGAGATCTAGCCTGATAAAAATGCAGGCCCCTTGTAATTCAGTTCAAAGTTCAAAGGCTGTAGTCATGAGGGGTAACGGGTAGCGGATCTTGGGAGTAATGTCATTAAGTCCGCAATAAGCAAATACAGGGTTGAGGGATTTATCCCTTTTTTCAATGGGTCTCAATGTGGTTGCCGGAGACCCTTATCTGGACAGGCACAGTGCGATCAAAGATAGGTACAAAGTTTATGCTATTGAGAGCTTGGACAGAGAGGGTGGATCATAGAGGCTGGACATGAGTGCGAATAGAGTCTCTGAAAAGGACTGAAGTTCCTGGTTGATCTGCTGAAGATCTTGTTGATGAGAGCCAAGGACAGCACTTTGGTTCGCGGTAGCAGTTTGAAGCCAGTGAAGCTCTTCTGGGTCCATAATCAGGCTGGATTATTCTGTCAGAATGGGGCAACTAAAGGCAGACAGAAGCGACAAATAAGGTAACAGAGCCTTTAATGACAAAACAGGAACACAGCAATCCTGGGGTCAAAAGAGGCAAAAACAGAGGGGCACTAAGTTTGTAATAAGGCATAGAAAAAAGCACAAAGAATAATTCCCCAAAAAATGCAAAAGGAAAAACAAAAGTAATCCACTGAAAAAATCAAACAGAAAAATAAACCCACACTGGGGTAGAGGAAAAAACAAAAATGAAACCAAAAGAGCCAACAAGGGCAAGGGCAATAATTCACTTAGAAGAAAAAAATCCCATAAGGGAGGTGAGAGCACATCAAGGCACATGAGAATGGAGCAACTGGGAAACAATAATGCAGAGAGAAGTAGAGGTCAGAGAGGCATTTAAATACAGCTAGCAGTAAGGGGGTAGATTAAGAACAGGTGCATGGGGCTCTACCATGAAGTGAAACACACAGCAGGATCAAAACTCTGGGCTGGAATGAGGAAGAGCATAGAGCAATATTACTGCGAATAATGACAATTTTCAATCTTGGGGCTATAAACATCTTAGGTTGTGCCACTGGCTACAAATCTGGGCCACAAATGGCCTATCAATTCCTTACATTGGCTAATTAGAACTTTATGTAGAGCTCTGCGGGTGAGTGGTCATTGGGTGTGGGATGCTGGTGGTCAAGGATCCTTCTGGTGGTTTTTGTGCTCAGGTTCCTGGAGTTCTGGGAACGAACATCCTGAGCCGCTGCTACCGGAAGCTCCTTCACCAGCATGGCCTGAGCCTTTTTAATCTGCAGGTTGTATTGCAGGCCCCTAGTTCTGTTTTCCAGGCCCTACAATATTATCATCAAGTTGATGCTCAGTTAGATCGGGGGGGGCTAGTTAAGGTTAAGGTACGTGGAAGTTGGGCGTGTTGCATCCCAGCGGGTGTGCTGCATCCTCCACTACACAGGAACAGATAGCAGCAATGAATTTGTCAGTGTTATCATGTGAGGAGCAGGGAAAGGTGAGGGTATTGCTGGCTAAATATTTACCAGTGTTTTCCATGCACTATGGGGATCTGATGTTCCCGTGTGGCAGTGGTACACCATTTGGCATTTTTGAATGGAACAGGATGCTGTTTGGACTTTGCAATGCATCCAGCACCTTCAGCGATTAATAGAGTGGTATCCTATGTAGACCAACATCTTGCTTGGATGGAGATTATTTTGAACAATCTGTAGAAAGAAGGGTTGAAGGCCAAACTATCCAAGTGTGCCTTCTTTCAAAAAGTACGATATTCATGTCATGTAATATCTTCAGAAGGGGTCTCCACTGATCCAGGTAAAGTTGAGGCAGTTTCACAGTGGCCTCATCCAAATAACGTGGTGGAGTTGCATTCATTTCTCTGGTTGCCAGCTACAACAACCATTCTGTGGAGGTGTTTTTTATAAGTTAGCAGTCCCACTCCATAGGTTGGTGGTGGAGCTAGCAGCTGCAAAGCACCCAAAGCATGGGGCCCAGGTCTGTGGAGTACCAGAGTGTCACCCCATGCTTTCCTATGCTGACTTTATGCTACCCTTTATTTTAGAGGTGGACACCAGTCAGAGGGGGTTAGGGGCAGTCCTCTCACAGGAGCAGCAGGATAAGGTGCACCCTATAGCGTAGGGTAGCCACAGCCTTTAGCACACTGAGCACAACACATCTAACTACATTTCTATGAAACTGGAGTTTTTGGCACTCATGTGGGCCATGACTGAATAGTTTAGGGCATATATCTACTGGGGTATAAGTGTTGTATTCACTGACAATAACCCCCTTAGCTACTTGGCTTCGGTGAAGTTGGGTGACATGGAACATGGTACCATGGCTGCCCAGTTGGCTGCCTTTGATTTTGAAATTAAATATAGGTCAGGGAGGAGCAATCTAAACAACAGAACCCTGTGGGTGTGGAACAGGTACAGTGTCCTGGTGTGGTTGGCCCAGCCTTTTTGCAGCAAGCTGCTCAAGGCGAATTTAAATCAGATTACATCATTTCCTTGCTAGTCTACAAATGATATTGGCCTCCGGCAAGAGTCATTGGGGAGTCAATCATTGGGGAGCTGCTGGTATTTTGGAGGCATCGGTTGCCCCCTAGCACTGAAGAGTGGAAGAAACTCTCCAGGTCAGTGGTGACTCTGCTTCAGCAGTGGGATCGCCTGGTGGAGAGGGATGGTGTGCTTTATTGTTGGGTTTGTCACCTGGATGGTGGAGAAGAGGTCTCTCAAGTACTATTGCTGGCAGTTATGAAGTCTGAAGTACTGACCCAACTTCACCAACAGCATGGGCATCAAAGGGTGGAATGAACCACCCAGTTGGGGCATCAGCAATATTACCATCCCAGGATGTCCTCAGAGATTGCCTGCTAGTGCCAGGAGTGTGAGAGGTGCCAGTGTGCTAAGGGGGTAGATTCATGGGACACTTACTGGTTGCACTGCCTTGGATTTTACCGTGTTGGAGCCCTCAAGGTCCGGTCTTGAGAATGTGTTGGTCATGACTGATATCTTTTTTTACCCTGGCTGTACCTACTAGGAACCAGTGAGATGAAACAGGGGCTCAGCTTATGGTGGTGGAATGGTTTGTAAGTTTGGGGTACCTGGGCGCATCCATTCAGACCAAGGCTATAACTTTGAGTCAGCACTTATTCTGCAGCTCTGTTGCTTATACAGAGTTGAAAAGTCATGTACTACCCCATTTCAGTTCATTTCAGTTGCATACTACCCCATAAACAGAACCTTGCACAGGAAGACAGGAGACAGGAAGAAAGGTGCTGGGTGTGTCATCTGGAAGGAGGAAAGAAGATAAGGAGACTTGGTGGAATGAGGGAGTTCAGGATAGTATTCAGAGGAAGAAGTTAGCCAAGAAGAAGTGGGACATGGACAGGACTGAAGAGAATAGACAGGAATACAAGGAGTTACAGCACAGAGTGAAGAGGGAGGTGTCTAAGGCCAAGCAGAAGGCGTATGACGAGTTGTACACTAGGTTAGACACTAGAGACGGAGAGAAGGACTTGTACAGCTAGCAGAGGGATCATGATAGGAAGGATGTGCTGCAAGTTAGAGTTAGTAAGGACAGAGATGGAAAGGTGCTCACAAGTGAGGAGAGTGTACAGAGGAGATGGAAGGAGTACTTTGAAGAGCTGATGAATGAGGGAAATGAGAGGGAAAAAAGAGTAGAAGGGGTGAACTCTGTGGAACAGAAAGTAAATAAGATTAGAAAGGATGAAGTCAGGCAGGCTTTGAAGAGGATGAAAAGTGGAAAGGCAGCTGGTCCTGATGACATCCCAGTGGAGGTCTGGAAGTGTCTAGGAGAGGCAGCAGTGGAATTTTTAGCTAGTTTGTTTAACAGGGTTTTAGAGAGTGAGAAGATGCCTGAGGAATGGAGAAGAAGTGTATTAGTGCCGATCTTTAAGAATAAGGGTGACATGCAGAGTTGCAGCAACTATAGGGGGATAAAGTTGATGAAGCTATGGAAAAGAGTAGTGGAAGGTAGGTTAAGGAAGGTAGTGGAAATTTGTGAGTAGCAGTATGGCTTCATGCCCAGAAAGAGCACAACAGATGCAATTTTTGCTCTGAGAATGTTGATGTAGAAGTATAGGGATGGTCAGAGAGAGTTGCACTGTGTGTTTGTAGACTTGGAGAAAGTGTATGACAGGGTGCCAAGAAAAGAGCTGTGGTACTGTATGAGGAACTCAGGAGTAGCAGAGAAGTATGTCAGAGTGGTGCAGTTTGTCAGACTGCATCAGGGATCGGCTCTGAGCCCCTTCCTGTTTGCTATGTTGATAGACCAGTTGTCAGAGGAGGTCAGACAGGAGTCTTCTTGGACAATGATGTTTGCAGATGACATTGTGATCTGTAGTGAGAGCAGAGAGCAGGTGGAGGAAAACCTGGAGAGGTGGAGGTTTTCACTGGAGAGAAGAGGAATGAAAGTAAGTCATAGTAAAACTGAGTACATGTGTGTGAATGAAAGGGAGGGAAGTGGAACAGTAAGATTACAGGGTGAAGAGGTGAAGAAGGTACAAGAGTTTAAGTACTTGGGGTCAACAGTCCAGAGTAACGGAGAGTGTGGGAAAGAGGTAAAGAAGCGAGTGCAGGCATGTTGGAATGGGTGGAGAAAGGTGTCGGGAGTTGAAGGTGGGAAGGTGTACAAGACAGTGGTGAGACCGGCCATGCTGTATGGTTTAGAGGCAGTGTCACTGAGGAAGAGACAGGAGTCAGAGCTGGAGGTAGCAGAGCTGAAGATGTTGAGGTTCTCTTTGGGAGTGACAAGGTTGGACAGGATTAGGAATGAGTACATGAGAGGGACAGCTCATGTTGGACATTTGGGGGACAAAGTTAGGGAGACCAGATTAAGATGGTTTGGACATGTTCAGAGGAGGGAGAGTGAGTATATTGGTAGGAGAATGTTGGACATGGAGCTGCCAGGCAGGAGGCAAAGAGGAAGGCCAAAGAGGAGGTATATGGATGTAATAAATGAGGATATGAAGCTACTGGGTGCAAGTGTTAAGGATGCAGAAGATAGAGATAGGTGGAGAGAGATGATTCGCTGTGGTGACCCCTGAAGGGAAAAGCCAAAAGAGGAAGAAGACATTTTTATTTTTATATACACATATATTTTATATTTTTATATACACATATATGTATATCCGATACACAATTGGCTTTACATAATTATTGTTTTTTTTTTCATAATTTATCATGTCTTGAATTTCTACTATGTTTATTTCTACTATTTTTCCTTTATTTTTTTATTTTTCCTTTATTTTCTCTCTCTCTCTCTCTCTCTCTCTCTCTCTCTATATATATATATATATATATATATATATATATATATATATATATATAAAAATTTTTTTACCTATATCCCTATACTTTTCTTGTCCACACACTTTACATTCTTTCTTTAAATGTAGGACAGTCGTAAAAAGCTTTTCACTACATGCCGTACTGTGTATGATTTCGTATGTGACAAATAAAATTTGAATTTGGTGTCTGGTTTCTTTATGTGTTATATTGCTAATTTTGTTTTTTGTTTTTTTTGGGAGTGTTCAGCAAGTCACCTAAACAGTTGGAGTACAAGCTAAGTGGGTGATCTGTATAACTTGTATACTTCTTTTATGTATGTATTTCCTTCACTTTGTGGGATTATATGTACCAGGAATGTCTATTTGAGGTTGAGATTTTTACATTTCTTTATTTTGTATAAAGTTTATTGTGATGTGGCTGTTGTGAGCTGGATTAATCAAGCTAATTGGGACTGAAGCCATTACATCATTTATGATCTGACTTATTTTTTATTTGTTTCAGGAGCTGGAATAGCCAAGGATCTCTTCTCCTCTTGAGGTGGTGGTTTCTTCAGTCTGCGCTGTGAACACTTGAGTGTGTGCTGGTTTGATCTGAGTGTACAGTGATTTTTGGGTAACTACTTTAGGAAACCAGGTGATCATTCCCCACTCGTGGGAGCCTCAGCCCTGAGAGTTGGTATTGTTTATTTGTTGTCTTGATTTATTTTGTGTGTAGCTTATATTTCACTCTACATAAACCTTTTTTGTTGTATCTCTGTTTCGTATCAGTGTATCCCTGCTTAAGACTTTCTTGTTAGTTGTAACTGGCAGCTGTCAGATGTACCATTTCAATATTTTAGCAACAACTTTTCTGTATTAATAAAATATTCATATTTCTTGCCTACCAATGTTTTTAATAATAGAAAAGTACCTGTGTGACCTAATGCCAACATTAGGGTATTGTTAACATTTCCCTGGGTGAAATTTCTAAGGGTCTCATAGTCATCAGTTCACATAAACTTGGGTTGTGGTTTAGCTCTGTACCCATCTAATTTTGCCCCCCTTCACTGCCACACTAATATTGTTTAACAAATACAATTGAGTTGAGCTGGTTAGACCTTAGATGTAACAGGGCGTAGGCTGTAGATAATAAGAAGCAGAAGCTAAGGTGATTTCATTGTTTTCAATGTACATGAAAATGGTATCAAATGGTACACACCAGGAAGTTAGGGCAGAAAATGTCCAGCAAATGTTCACTGCTCAAAACGTGGCCCCCACGTGCTTGTATGCATGCCTGACAATGTCGGGGTATTTTCCTAATGAGACGACACATGGTGTCCTGGGGTATTTCCTCCCAGATCTGGAACAGGGCATAACTGAGTTCACAGATAGTCTGAGGTGCAACCTGGTGGCATCAGATGGACCGAAACATAATCTTCCAGTGGTGTTCTATTGGATTTAAATCAGGCGAGCATGGAGGCCATTCAATGGTATCAAATCCTTCATCCTCCAGGAACTGTCTGCATACACTTGCCACATGAGGCCGGGCATTGTCGTGCACCAGGAGGAAGCCAGGACCCACTGCACAAGCGTAGGGTCGGACAATGGGTCCAAGGATTTCATCCCAATATCTAATGGCAGTTATGGTGCCATTGTCTAGCATGTAGAGGTCTGTGTGTCCCTCCATGGATATGCCTCAACAGACCATGACTGACCCGCCACCAAACTGGTTATGCTGAACAATGTTACAGGCAGCATAATATTCTCTACGGCTTCTCCAGACCCTTTCACGTCTGTCACATGTGCTCAGGGTGAACCTGCTCTCTTCTGTGAATAGCACAGGGCACCAGTGGTAGACCTGCCAATACTGGTGTTTAATGGGAAATGCCACTCAAGCTCCACGGAGCTGGGCAGTGAGCACAGGGCCCACTAGAGACCTAAGCCACCCTCGTGAAATCTGTTTCTGATTGTTTGGTCAGAGACAGTCACACCAGTGGCCTGCTGAAGGTCATTTTGTGGGGCTCTGGCAGTGCTCATCCTGTTCCTCCTTGCGCAAAGGAGCAGATACTGGTCTAGCTGATAGGTTAAGGACCTTCTACGGCCCTGTCCAGCTCTCCTAGAATAACTGCCTGTCTCCTGGAATCTCCTCCATGCTCTTGAGACTTTGCTGGGAGACACAGCAAACCTTCTGGCAATGGCATATTAATCAGTTACACTGTCAGGATAGGCAGGTATGAGGACCCAAATGCAGTACACAGGAATAAGAGCAATCACATATACAGGAAATGGCACAGTTCTCAGATAACAACCATCAAACACCTGAAAATAGGGGTAAGCAGAGTAGGCAGAATCAGCAACAGAACCCAGTTCAATAATCCAGAATCCGGTGAACAGGGTAAATACAGGGCAGGGAGAATCAGCAACAGAACACAATCCAATAATCCAGAATCAACTAAACAGGGTAAATACAGGGCAGGCAGAATCAGCAACAGAGGCAAGGCAGAGACAAACCAGACAGGCAGGAAAAGAGCAGAAGTCAGCATCAGGAAAACCAGGCAGACAGGAACAGAAGAAAAGGTGGGAGGCAAGGCCAGCTGAAGAGACAATCTGGTGAGGAGCATGTGCAGCCCGCTGGCTTATATAGGGCAGAGGAGCATAAAATTGCGAAAACCAGATGTGAGGTCGCGTAACCGGGAATGCACGCTGTGCAACCTGATATGGACTGCCTGTGCAATCTCTGTAGGCTCCAGGTTTTGCCTTATGTTACCAGCAGTGACACTGACCCTAGGCATATGCAAAACTAGTGAAAAACAGTCCGAAAACTTGAGTAGGGAAAAAAATGTCAGTGGCCTCCACCTGTAAAACCATTCCTGTTTTGGGGGTCATTTCACTGTTGCCCATCTAATGCACCTGATGTTCATTAACACCAAAGCAGCTGAAACTGATTAACAACCCCATCTGCTACTTAACTGACCAGATCAATATCCCAGGAGTTTAACTGACTGTCTGCGGCCATTAGGAGGTCAGTGTGGCTCGGTTCTGGGAGTGGCACACACCCTTCACAGTGCCCCCTGGAATATCTTGCTGCATAGCTGATACACATTTGCATGTATACAGGTACACACGTAGATCTCATTGAGCTGAACAACTTTTGCGCTGCACATCATTGAGTCTAATCTACAGGAAGTCAGTTATTTTGAGTTGTTTGCAAAATGAACTCAATGGAATTTGAAATCCTCCTCCTAATGAATTTATATAACCGCCATCAAACCCAGGCTAATATGATCTCAAGACATTGATAATGCAAAATTGCGAAGGTATTTTTGATATCTCAAATGGTTCAGCCGTGGCGATGAATTAAACATCTGGTGAATACAAAGAAAGAAAAAGTGGCTAATAACTTAAAACTTAATAAACCTTAGGATTATGTTAAGAGTAAAATGCTGATCACATGGATATGACAGCTGTGAGTCTCAGTCATAGCACCACAAACTGGCAGCAGGAAGTGTGTCACTTTTTGAAATCTCTAATATTTTGTCCCTTACTTTCACCTGATTTGGTTCAAAATCAGTCAGAATAATTTTAAGACATGGCTGATTTGAAACTGTAAAGGAATTTTTGATACTTTGAATCGTGTTACTATGGCAAGGATTTACATAAGAAGAGAAGAGAAGAAAATTAAGTTGAAAGGCCTAATGTTTCAAAATATTTTACGTAGAGAGCGCAAGTGGTTATGAGGACATTTGCTGATTGTCATGACTGTGTGATGCTCAAGTGGCTCACAACAAATTTTTAAATTTATCAGCCATTTGACTTGACATAGACCTGACTCCTGCAGTCCCACCATACCATACTTATTCCTCTTTATTTTTCAGAATGGCACAGTATATATATATATATATATATATATATATATATATATATATATATATATATATATATATATATATGTTGTGACAGATGGAAAGTCAAATTTTTTTTTTTTGCCATCAGTGTTCATTGCTGTGATCAGTTTCATTAGACTCAAATTGTCACTTTTGTCCTTTTGATATTTCCCCTTTAAATGCATGTACCCACTGTGCCCACTGTGTCTGGTGCGCCTGGGTGGTGATGGCGCCGTTGCTTGGGCCCGATCATCATTGCTCTACACAGTTGTATTAGGTAGATTAAAAGTCTGATGAATCATACAGCCTAACTATAAATTGATTAAATAAATCTGCAAAAAATATTAGAAGGTACAATTAAAAAAACTATAAAAACAGGCTGCACGAATAATCAAAATCTTATCATGTCTTTGATAAGCTGTCAGAAAAGTGCCTACGAAGCCTACAAAGGACAAAGCCAAACACCCAGCCATGCAGAAGAGTCCAAATCCAAACCGGCAGAGAAATCAGAGTGAGTAGATCTGAAATGGCCAGGCTTAGCATCAGTGTTGGGGTGAAGCTGCCTCTCTTTAGCCATTGAGAGCGAACTGTTGGATGAGTTGAGTAGCTGTATGGTTAGAGCTTTTGGTGTAACTGAGTGTAGGGTCTAGATAAAAAGAAGTAAAAGCTTAGATGTCTGTGGTTTCTTATTTAGACAAAAAATGGCAACGAATGATACACCCCAGAAAGGCAGAAAAAGTCCAACAATGTTTTTTGCATTACTTTTTTATTGTGGCTTATAGCTCGAGATAGAGGGAGTAGTGGGCATACTGAACCCACAACAGGTTGTATGGCCAGGACACCATTTTTTTGGCAAAGTCCCAAAGATCCTTCTTGAACAAAAGCTACCAAAAGGTATGACAGGGTATGAGAGAGTACAGGAAGTGCTAGGGTGGCAGAACAGGCAGGAACTGTGGCACCACTCAAGAACTTTGGAAATGTGAAATTAAAACCCAGCAGGCTTGTCTGAGGTTCAGTCTTTTGGCTGTACTCCAAGCTTTTATGCTCTGTCCACATTAAGAAGGGTTGCTTGGTGCCCTCCAGTCAGTGGAACCATTCCTCTACAGCTTGATTGACTGCAGTTCCCGTTATACAAGTGCAGGGGAGCTGTAGCCTTGGATTAACTTCTGATAAACATGTGCTCTGCTTGTCCACAGTAAAGAGTCTATTAGCTGGGCAAAGACAGAGTCACCGAGGCCAAAGCTGTTAGCAGTGTCGACATGTGCTGTACAAAAGTCCTCCGCCAACTTAGTGGCTGAGCAATTGCCCTGCGTCATTTCAAACAGGGTCTGATCAGAGTCTTGCTTGGGCACAGTAACGTCCAACACCTTGCATAGTTCACCAGAGAAGGCACTGTAGGAGTCACAGATGCTGGACTGATGCGCCGACTCTGAGGTTGCACATAGCCTGGCCTTGCCAGAAAGCAGTAAGATGACATAGGCTACCTTGAAGTGCTCAGAGGGGAACAACAATAGATGCAGCTCGAACACCACAACACACTGCATCAAGGAAGGTCAACACAGTCCAGGATCCCCAGAGAAATGCTCAGGATGAGGCACATGCAGCTCATGAAGCGGGTCTGGCAATGGCACTGACACCACCCTAAGTTCCAGTGCTGCTGGAGCGGGTGAGGGGGAAAGCTGGCGGCATACCAGTTCCTGAGTCAGTGCTGTGAGATCCTGCAGATGGTGCTTGTGAGTAGCAGAGATCTCGCATGATCTGGGCATCTGCTGGGTCCATGTCTGATCAGGTGGTACTTTCAGAACAACTGGATTGGACCAAATTGTGATGCACATTGCAGATGTAAATTTCAACAAACTTTAATGAGCACACTGGCAGAGAAACACTCAATACGGATTAAGAAAACACAGAGAATGCAGGTAGGCAGCAGATAACAGTAGATACAGAGTTTCTATAGTCAGGAGTGCCCTGCATATAATGCTTCAATATGGACAGTAATCCCAAAACTCTGTTGGAATGGCAATAGTAATCCATGCTTGGGTTAAAAGGTCCTAAGCGAACAAATCCAGTGGTTAGTCGGAGGAGCAGGGCCGAGCAGGACACAGAGAGTCTGCCTGTGTCGACACGCGTGTCTGCGTCCAGGAGCGTTGCAAGCAGACTATAAAAATAGCTCATTGATGGAGATGTGAGATGGCTGATTCAGTAAATTAGCTGAGGTCAGGATAATCATACTTTCGTTCTAAACATGTTGATGTTAGCCTAACGTTGACTGAGCTAACATTAACATACACTGTTGTTGCTAGGCAAATTCAGACTGTTAGCTAAATATTTAATGTAGATTAAAACATTCTGTGTACCATGAAAACGAGTTCACTTTAAACTGCGCATTTTCTGTCAGCAATGTATGACAAGCAAACTCTGGATGCTAGTTTAATGTTAGACTCAATATGATCATAACATTTTCATATCAGAGGACAGATGAGGTGGATAGTTAGGATACATTGAATGGATAGATATAAGACAATGAAAAAGTTTTGTTTTTTAATGTTTGTGAGATTGTGTGACAATCTTGCATTGTGTGTACCAAATAAGTAGTGTATCTATTGTGTTATCAATTTTCCCATCTTTTTGGATTACAAAAGTAAGGATTATAGATTGTGACTTCCTACCCTGCTATAGGCATAAAAATGATCTAATCTACTTTAGGTATTTGTGCTGCACAGAAAATTAGCACCAGGAATGTAAATATTTTAATTTGTTCATTAACTAAGGGTGGCTGTTTATGCATGAAAGACAATTATTAAAGTAATGATTTTTAAATAATTACATATTAACTCTGTTGCTGTCTATCTGCAGTTGATATTACAGAATATCAATAGTCTGTGGTTACTTACGTAGATAAAGAACAGCATGGAGTCAAAAGCACGGTGGAAAATGTCCAGCAATGTATTTTGGGTTACTTTGTCATGGTGGTTTATAGCTAAAGATGGATACATGGTCATAACACCCCTTTCAGTTTCAACCAAAACTATATATAAAGTCAGCAATGTAAAGCACACACACAAAGAATCAAACAAAAACACTATACTGCAGTTTTAATTAATGTTTCTAATATTGATTAACAAATTTTTTGTTTGATTATCATTTTTTGCTTTTCAACTTATTCCTTTGTTTCAAGCCATTATGCTTTAGCATTACACAGTAGATTAAAACTTTGAAAAATCATACAGCCTCAGTATAAATTGATTAAATTAATCTGCAAAGAATTAGAAGTTGCATAAAAACAGACTTCAAGAATAAGCAAAATTATTCATATAAATTTATATAGTGTGCCTTAAAATGTCTTTGATAAGCTATAGTATAGATAGTGACAAACCTCACATGCATAAGATCTCTCATTACAAGGAGCAAACCTTGCAAAGAGACCAAAAATCAGTACTCATTGTTATGCCAACTGAGGTTGTGAGCCAGACATACCACCTGAGACGCTTTAGGGACTTTAAACTTCCCTCTCAGGTGCTAAAGACTTTTTACACCTTCACCATTGACGGGTATCATCACTTCCTGGTTCGGGAACAGCACCATGCAGGACAAGCGAGCCCTCCAGAGAGTGGTGCGTTCAGCTGAATGTACCATCCACACCGAGCTCCCTGACCTGCAGGACATCTACAGCAAGCAGTGCCGGATCAGGGCCAGGAAGATTGTGAAGGACCTCAGCCACCCCAACAATGGACTCTTTTCTCTGTTGCGTTCAGGGAAGCACTTCCACTCCATGAAGGCAAACACAGAGAGAATGAGGAGGAGCTTCTTCCCGCAGGCCATTCAGAGTCTGAACCAGGAAACACCTAGAACCTGATACAGATACAGGGACTCTCTCTGCTTTTTTCATCACTTTTCATCACTTTGTACAACCTCGCACATTTGCACAAACTGACACTTTGACACTGGACTGGCACAAGTCACTTTATACAATTATTCCGGCACATGGACACTTTAATGATAAACACTGGATCACCTCAATATATGCCATATACACATACATCCCATCACGTTCATGTCTGCATTTACACTATATTGCCAAAAGTATTCGCTCACCTGCCTTGACTCGCATATGAACTTAAGTGACATCCCATTCCTAATCCATAGGGTTCAATATGACGTCGGTCCACCCTTTGTAGCTATAACAGCTTCAACTCTTCTGGAAAGGCTGTCCACAAGGTTTAGGAGTGTGTTTATGGGAATTTTTGACCATTCTTCCAGAAGCGCATTTGTGAGGTCACACACTGATGTTGGACGAGAAGGCCTGGCTCTCAGTCTCCGCTCTAATTCATCCCAAAGGTGTTCTATCGGGTTGAGGTCAGGACTCTGTGCAGGCCAGTCAAGTTCATCCACACCAGACTCTGTCATCCATGTCTTTATGGACCTTGCTTTGGTCACTGGTGCACAGTCATGTTGGAAGAGGAAGGGGCCAGCTCCAAACTGTTCCCACAAAGTTGGGAGCATGGAATTGTCCAAAATGTCTTGGTATGCTGAAGCATTCAGTGTTCCTTTCACTGGAACTAAGGGGCCAAGCCCAGCTCCTGAAAAACAACCCCACACCATAATCCCCCCTCCACCAAACTTTACACTTGGCACAATGCAGTCAGACAAGTACCGTTCTCCTGGCAACCGCCAAACCCAGACTCGTCCATCAGATTGCCAGATGGAGAAGCGCGATTCGTCACTCCAGAGAACGCATCTCCACTGCTCTAGAGTCCAGTGGCGGCGTGCTTTACACCACTGCATCCGACGCTTTGCATTGCACTTGGTGATGTATGGCTTGGATGCAGCTGCTCGGCCATGGAAACCCATTCCATGGAGCTCTCTGCGCACTGTTCTTGAGCTAATCTGAAGGCCACATGAAGTTTGGAGGTCTGTAGCAATTGACTCTGCAGAAAGTTGGTGACCTCTTCGCACTATGCGCCTCAGCATCCGCTGACCCCGCTCCATCAGTTTACGTGGCCTACCACTTCGTGGCTGAGTTGCTGTCGTTCCCAAACACTTCCACGTTCTTATAATACAGCTGACAGTTGACTGTGGAATATTTAGGAGCGAGGAAATTTCACGACTGGATTTGTTGCACAGGTGGCATCCTATCACAGTTCCACGCTGGAATTCACTGAGCTCCTGAGAGCGACCCATTCTTTCACAAATGTTTGTAAAAACAGTCTGCATGCCTAGGTGCTTGATTTTATACACCTGTGGCCATGGAAGTGATTGGAACACCTGATTCTGATTATTTGGATGGGTGAGCGAATACTTTTGGCAATATAGTGTATATTCAGCAATATAAATCACACACACAAAGAACCAAACAAACAAAAAACTACAAAACTGCACTTTTAATTAATGTTGCATATAGTGATTAACAATTTTTTTTGACTGATTAACATTTTTCACTTTCAAGTTTAGGAGTTACTTCTTTGTTTCAAGCCATTATGCTTTAGCATTACACAAATGTATTTAGTTAGATTTTGAAAGTTTAAAAAAAATTATATAGCCTCACTATAAATCGATTAAATTAATCTGCAAAAATATAAAAAAGGTGTAATACAGAATGAGAAGGTGCAAAAAAAACTCCAACAATAAGCAAAATCATTAGTACAATGTTATGGTGTGCCTTAAAATGCAATGTCTGTGATAGGCTGTCAGAAAAGTACATAAAATCTCTCAGACCTTTATACCTTTAAGGAAATAAGCATCATCTGTTCCAGCTGTTTGCTGTTGTAGAGTCCGAGCACAAATGTTAATAAAATTCAGTGCTGCACTGAGTATTTAAACATATTTAGATAGATTAAAAGTTTGAAAAATCATACAGTCTCTGGTGTGTGAGAATGTGTTAAAAAAAGAATTACAAGATGCAAAAACTTTGCAATAACTTTATATGGTGTATTTAAAATTCAATGTCTGTGATAGGCTGTCAGAAAAGTGCATCAATCTCCCTGTCCTCTCTATTTTCAAAGAACTATGCATCATCGGTTCCAGCTTTTCACTGTTGTAGAGCCCGAGCAGAGAAAGCATACAGGAACAGATTCACACGTCTGTGAATGAAAGTCAGAGCTGCAGTGACATTTTCTCCAGATTCTGCAGATCTTAACAGACTGTCATTCTAAGCAGTACAGCAATGATGATCACAATGTTGGAGATTTGACCTGGGATCCAAAAAATGAAGAAACAAACCATAATTCTGGTCACCATCTTTGTCAATGAGATACTGCTAAAGAAAGCTAGGTACTTAACTCCCCAGTAAAATAAGCTACTATGGTGAATGAAACCACAAATAGTATAATCTCCCAGATTAAAGAAGATACTCTTTCATCATCATTCTGATATTTTATGTTGCACCGAAGTCATCCTTCCCTGTCCAAACATAGAGTGTGCTGTACAAGAGCGGAGCACGATAAAACTGCACTTAACATCCACATCCCAATCAAAAGGATCTTCTTGTTTGATCTGAGTGCACGGTGACTTGTGTGAAGTGTGACCAGATGATCATTCCCTAGTCTTGGGAGCCTCAGCCCTGAGGGTTGGTATTGCTTCTTTGTTGTCTTGGTTTATGTTGTGTGTAGCTTATTTTTCACTCTTTACATAAACAAGCTTTTTGTTGTATCTCTGTTTCTCCCATATGACTGTCTGGTTAGTTAATAGTGGCAGCTGTCAGATGTACCATTTTGATATTGTGTTTATTTTAGCAACGACTTTTGTGTATTAACAATGTTTTAATAATAGAAACGTACCTGTGTGACCTAATACCAACATTAGGGTATTGTTAACATTCCCCCGGGTGAAATTCCTAAGGGTGACATAGTCATCATTTCACATAAAGAAACTTGGGTTATGGTTGAGATCTGTACCAATCTAATCTACCCCCCTTTACCGCCATACTAATATTGATTAACAAATTTCAACAAAACTTCCCTGTCCAAGCTTAGAGTGTGCTGTATGAGAACATCCACATCTCATTCAAAAGGATCTTCTTTCCTTTTCTGCTAGGCTTGTTCCATTTCTCAGGATGCACCATTTGAAGGCATCACTGTATGCTTATCAAAATCATAAACAGAATGCTGCAGTAGAGGCTTAAGTACACCATAGAGGAGAAAAGCTTACACAGGAACAAGCCAAACACCCAGCCATACAGAAGGGTCCAAATCCAAACTGGCAGAGAAAACAGAGTGAGTAGATCTGATACAACCACGCTTAGCAGCAGTTTTCAGTCTTTTCAGCCATCCAGCAAGACACACCACAAGAGCAATATTACCAGGGACTGCCAGTATGTAGCAAACCGCCATCACACTACTGGCAGTAATGTTTTAAGTTGAGACAGGAGCAATGAACATACTATTGGATGAGTTGAGCTGTTGCATGGTTAGAGCTTTGGTGCAGGGTATAGATAAGAAACATAGAAGAAGCATGTCTTTTTGTGGTTTCTGTGGTTTCTTATGTATACGAAAAATAGCATCGAAAGATACATGCCAGGAAGTTTTGGCAGAAAATTAGTACAACTTTATGGTGTGCCTTAAAATGCAATGTCTGTGATAGGCTGTCAGAAAAGTACATAAAATCTCTCAGACCTTTATATCTTCAAGGAACTAAGCATCATCTGTTCCAGCTGTTTGCTGTTGTAGAGCCCGAGCACAAATGTTAATCAAATTCAGATCTGTACTGATACTGTCTCCAGATACTGCAGATTGTAACGGACTGTCATTCCCAATCAATGCAGTAATGATAATCACAATGTTGGAGATTTTAATTGGGATCGGAAAAATTAAGAAACAAACCACAATTCTGGTCACCTGTCACAGATGCACCGACCACAACCACAGTACCAACCACTCAACCAAGTCCCCAATCACCAGAGTACTGAGCACCTGCACCAAATCGCCAGAGCACATATAATCACACTCACTCCACTGATTCATCAGCAAGTATCAAGGTTACTCACTCTGTGAATTCTCCTTCGGCCTGTGGATTATACAAGATTTACATCTGCTTCTCCCACCTTACTCATCTCCCATGGAACACTGTACTGTGTACTTGCATCAGAAGTTTCATTTGAGACTTGGAAGTTTCTTAGGAGTTCTTTAGTTTAGTTACCATTTAGTTACCATCTTTGCCAACGAGTTATTGCTAAAGAAAGCTGAGTTATTAACTATGAGGTAAAGATGAAAGTAGAAAAAATATATCCACTTGGAGGCAGTGTCAGACATTGTGAACTATATTATTTCTCAAAAAGTGAACCCAAAAGAAAATTTGATCAGTCATGTTAAGAAATATTGGCACATGAATTGTGTAAAAAATAACTAAAAGGAATTGATTGTTAATCCTTGCTTGTATCGATTTTGTAGTTCAGAATCAGTCTGCTATTGAAATGGGTAATGTGGATCAAACATAATTTGAGCAAAGCCCAGATCACAAGTTGCAAGATACACAAGTTATTTCTCAGAGATCACTCCAAAGCCATCAAATCAATTCTTCACCAAATTCATCACAAGAATCAAATAAATTATGCAATATTGTTCAAAAGCATTTTTAGTATTGCAGCAAATTTGGTCTAGCTTGCCAAAATGTGATATCCAAGTTTTTGATGGAGATATTCTTAAGTATAAAGCCTTTATCTATTCCATCAAACACCTGATTCAAAGCAAAACTGTAAACAACCAGGATAGACTTTACTATTTAATTAATTACAGAAACTCATCACAATCTGTCAACACATTGCCTCAGACAGCATTTTAGAAATGAGTATAAAATGTTACTTTTACTTGCATTATATTGCCAAAGGTTTTGGGATACCCCAGAGTGAACAGCAGTGGACTGAGTGCTCAGTGTGGTGATGCTGGAGATGCAGTTCCTGATCGGGACTGGCTGAGGTCTCCCAGTCAGGAAATCCAGGATCCAGTTGCAGAGAGAGGTGTTCAGGCCTAGCAGGCTCAACTTTTCAATCAGCTGCTGAGGGATGATTGTGTTGAATGCTGAACTGAAGCCTATGAACAGAATTTGTGTGTATGACACGTTACAGTCCAGGTGGATGAGGGACAGATGGAGGGTTGTGGTGAAGACATCATCTGTGAAGCAGTTAGGATGATACGCAAACTCCAAAGGGTTCAGTGAGGGTTGTAGCTGTGTCTTGATGTCCCTTGATGTGTCATTGAGGCAGGAAACCATAGATGTCTTTGGCACAGGGACAATGGTCATTGTCTTGAGGCGTGTTGGGACGACAGAGCTGCTCAGGGAAATGTTGAAGATGTAAGTGAAGACAACTGCTAGCTGATTTGCACATTCCCTGAGCACTCTGTCAGGAATGTTGTCTGGTTCAGCAGACTTCAGTGGGTTAACTCTGCATAGAGTTCTCTTCATGTCAGCTGTGGAAAAACAGAGCACCTGGTCGTTAGGAGGAGGGATGGTCTTCCTTGCTGTTACGTTGTTCTGTGCCTCGAACCGTGCGTACTGTAGAAGTCGTTCAGTGCATCTGGGAGGGAGGCGTCACTGTCACAGGCAAGTGATGTTGTCCTGTAGTTCCTGATCACCTGAATGCCCTGCCACATGCGCCGGCAGTCTCCACTGTCCTGAAAGTGGCCGTGGATTCTCTGGGTGTGTGCACGCTTCGCCTCTCTGATGGCTCAGGAAAGTTTGGCCCTTGCTGTTTTTAAGGCCGCCTTGTCCCTTGCAATGAAGGCGGAATCTCTCCACTTCAGGAGAGCACGCACTTTTGCAGTCATCCACAGCTTCTGGTTGGAGCGTGTGGTGATGGTCTTGGGGACAATCATGTCATCGATGCACTTGCTGATGTCGCCGGTCACTGATGCCATCTACTCATCCAAGTTGATAGAGTCACCGTTGGTTACTGCCTCCCTGAACATATTCCAGTCAGTGCACTCAAAACAATCCTGTAGAGCAGAGGTGGCTCCTGCTAGCCACCGGCTTTTCAGAACCGGTTTGGTGCACCTGACGAGTGGTCTGTATGCTGGAATTAGCGTAACAGAGATGTGGTCTGAGTAGCCGAGGTGGGGGCGGGGCTCCGCACAATACGTGCCGGGAATGTTTGTGTAAACAAGATCCAGCATGTTCACCACTCTTGTCAAAAAGTCCACATGCTGATGGAATTTTGGGAGCACTGTTTTAAGATTTGCATGATTGAAATCTCCAGCAATAATAAACAATCCATCAGAGTGAGCATTCTGCAGGTCGCTAATAGCCCCATAGAGTTTTCACAGAGCCTCCTTAGCATTAGCGCTGGGGGGAATGTACACTCAGAAAATGAAAGCGGTGGTGAATTCACTCCACTAGCGATGAACAATAATTAGAAACAAGCACAGAGTCCTTGCACCATTCCATGTTGATATAAACACACACAACACCGCGAGTCTTACCGCACAGAGTTGCATTCTTGTCAGCATGAAACACGGTGAGCCTGGTTCGCTGAATGGCAGCATCTGGAACTCTGTCGCTTAACCACATCTCCATGAAAACAAAGACAGAGCAGTCTCTGAACTCTCGTCGTGTGGTTCGCTGGAGTCAGATGTTGTCCACTTTTTTGTACAGTGAGCAGACGTTGGACAAAATGATGGATGGGAAAGCCAGCTGGCTAGGGTTTGTTTTTAGCCTAGCACGGACATCCGCCCGTTTTCCGCTCTTCCTCGAGCACCACTTGTGAAGTCCTCTCTCCCAGCCACTGGCATCAGGCGACGCAGAGGACTGAAGGCCTGGTCTTCGCAGCAAACCGAGGTTGCAAAGTTTTCCAAGTACATCATCATGCAGGTTAATAATTGCATGATTTTTATATCATAGTATCGTCTGGCAGTCGTATATATGAACACCACTGTCTTTGGTGTCCATGCACCTTGAAATTCGAGCTAAAACAAAGAAATAGCACCATTTTTGGTTCGGACTCCATGGGCTCAAAGGGGGCTTCCAGCAGCCCCTCCAGGACCACAGAGGGGTCCCAGGAGGGGATGCGCCATCTGTGGGAAAGCCTCAGCCATATGGTACCATGTAGAAAACAAGAGACCATAGGGTGCCTACCCAAGGAGGCCCCGAGGACAAGGTTGTGGTTTGCAGCAATGGTCGGCTACATACACTTTTAAAGTAGAGGGGTATTCCAGCACTGTACCAACTGGGCAGTGCACTAGGTCCTGATTGCGCTGACCACACAAGAGGCAAAAAAGCCTCCACTTCAGAGCATACAGCTTCCTAGTGGAAGGAGCCCTAGCATTCGACAGAGCCTCCACTACCTCCAATGAGAGTTTGGCATTTTGATAGCATAGAATACACTTAAATCCTTCTTTATCATCTCACAGAGTGCACTGTACCAGAGCATAGTACAATAAAACTGAAAAAAAAAAAGAAATCAGAGTGAGTAAATCTGACACGGCCAGGCTTTGCATCAGTCTCGGGGTGAAGCTGCCTCTTTTAGTCATCCAGCAAGACACACCATTACAGCAATATTACCAGGGACTCCCATTATGAAGCAAACTGCCATCACACTACTGCCAATCAGGTTTTCAGTTGAGATAGGAGCAATGAGCGAGCTGTTGGATGAATTGAGCTGCTGCATGGTTAGAGTTTTGGTGTAACAGGGTGTAGGGTATAGATAAAAAACAAAGAAGAGGTGTAAGGAGCCTGTAGTTTCTTATGTAGATAAAGATCAGCATGATGTACAAAAATGTATTTTGCCTTATTCCATCATGGTGGTTTATAGCTCAAGATGCATACAGGGTCATAAAACCCCTTTCAACTGAGGTTGTGAGCCGAACATGTAACCGTTGAAATGGAACAGGAAGTTTTCAGTATCTATTTAACCACATTGTGTATTATGAAGTACACTCTATATCAGGAGATTCACAACAGAGTCAACTACATGAACAATACACTACTGCTCAAAAGTTTGGGATCACTCAAAATATTTTATTGTTTTCCACAGAAACACACACAAAATTAGTCTGAATAGAAAATATAGCAAAAGAACAGGACATGCTGACATGTCAGAGTTAGAAATAATGATTTTGATGGAAAGGATGAATGTTTTCTTCAAACTTTGCCTTCATCAAAGGGCACGCTAGCTGTCAATTTTTTTATACAACCTGAAATCAAGCTGAAATATGTAAGTGATCCTAAACTTTTGAGCAGTAGTGTACATTCAGTAGTTCACTGCTGTGCTAGTGAGCTATTGATAGCATTCTAAAGCACAGTGATGCCAATGGTAAGGTAGTACACAAGTGGCAAAGTAAGCTGAATAAATCTACTTTATTGTATTAAGCAATATTCTACATCAACTTCTGTGGGATCTTTTTCTTTTTTTACGTTTTTATGACGTTACCATTTTGTTAAATGACATGGATTTGAGATTTAAGCATGCATGAGAGGTATGCACGTAACTGCTTTTTTAATCCCAAAGGAATTCCTCCCCCAGGTATTTTCGCAGTCTGTTAAAATAAAATAGATTTAAATGAAATCCATACAATGTGCCTGTGAATTCCATTGTGACCAGAGTCCTTTCAGAGTTGTGTGTTTATGTGTATGACTTTTCCTCCTGATTTCCTTGACTCATAAATGATTTATTAATTATAAGTCTGTCACTTGGTAAAACAGATCTAATTTACAACACACATTCAGCAATGATAGACTCCTCTTTCTAAAATCTAAGAAAAAACTCCCTGATTAGGAGCACTGTACAGCTTCCTGTTACTTACTGGTGTGGTCACTGTGGCTCTTGGGTTGCTTGTTAATCAGAAAGACTGCGTTTGGAAAGAAAACTATTAGGTGGCATACACTTTTTGTGCAGTATCTCTTCTCAGGAGGGAACTGGTGTGTGTGGGTGTGTGTGTGTGGGGTGTCAGTGGTGGTATGATGCAGCACATGGACTGGTTAAACACACTTTTGGTCATTTGTTTTATTTCCTGAAGCAAAATGCTGTATAGTTATGACATGTTACATGAAGTTATAACAGTTAGGCTGCAAGTTGCACTCATGTTGTCTCACTATATACAAAGACAGCAACGTAAAACACACGCAGACACAAAGAATCAAACACAAAACTGTACTATAAATTAATGTTACAAATACTGATTAACAGATTTTTGACTGATTAACATTTTTCACTTTCCACTATAAGATTTATTCATTTGTTTCAAGCCATTATGCTTTATCATTACACAAATGTATTTAGTTAGATTAAAAGTTTGAAAAATCATACAGTCTCAGGTGTGTGAGAAGGTGTAATAATAAAAAAAAATTAGAAGCAATTAGATGCAAATATATATATATAACAGACTGCAAGAATATGCAAAATTATTCATAGAACTTTATATGGTGTACCTTAAAATGCAATGTCTGTGAAGAAAAGTACATCATCTCTCTGTCCTCTCTTTTTTCAAAGAACTATGCATCATCAGTTCCAGCTTTTCGCTGTTGTAGAGCCCGAGCCGAGAAAGCCTACAGGAAAGGATTCACACAACTGTTAATGAAAGTCAGAGCTGCGGTGACATTGTCTCCAGATTCCGTCATTCCCAAGCAGTGCAGCAACGATGATCACAATGTTGGAGATTTTAACTGGGATCCAAAAAATGAAGAAACAAACCACAATTCTGGTCACCATCTTTGTCAATGAGATACTGCTAAAGAAAGCTGAGTTATTAACCCCCTGGTAAAGGTTAAAGTAGAAATAAGCTATTATGGTGAATGAAACCACAAATAGTATAATCTCCCAGATTAAAGAAGACACTCTTTCAAGATTATTCTGATATCTTAGGTTGCACTGAAATCGTCCTTCACTGTCCAAGCTTAGAGTGCGCTGTACGAGAGCATAGCATGATAAAACTGCACTTAACATCCACATCCCACTCAGTAGGATCTTCTTTCCTTTTCTGCCAATCTTATTCCATTTCTCAGGATGCAGCACTTGCATGTATCTCTGCATGCTCATCAAAATCATACACAGTATGCTGCAGTAGAGGCTTAAGTACACCATATAGGAAAGAAGCTTACACAGGGTCAAGTCAAACACCCAGCCATGCAGAAGAGCCCAAATCCAAACCGGCAGAGAAATCAGAGTGAGTAGATCTGATACAGCCAGGCTTAGCATCAGTCTAGGGGTGAAGCTTCCTCTCTTCGGCCATCCAGCAAGACGCACCATTACAGCAATATTACCAGGGACTCCCAGTATGAAGCAAACTCCCAGAACACTACTGGCAATCAGGTTTTCAGTCGAGACAGGAGCGCTGAGCAAGCTGTTGGATGAGTTGTGTGGCTGCATGTTAGAGCTTTGGTGTACCTGAGTGTAGGCTCTATGTAATAAAATAAGCGGAAGCTTAGACGTCTGTGGTCTCTTATGTAGACAAAAAATGGCATAGAAAGATACACCACAGGAAGTAAGGTCAGAAAAAAACCAGCAATGTTTTTTTCATTTCTTCATTATTGTTGGTTATAGCTCGAGATTTAAGCATTTATTATAGCTTGAGATGAAAGCAATTAAGATTAATATTTATAATGACCTCAGAAACTACACTGACCTAATAGTTCCTCATGGGCCATTGATTACTGTTATAGAAAGGACATTAATCAGTTACAGTTATATTATTTACTGTCCAATGTCAACCAAATGAGTATGGGTTCTCTACTGAGCCTGGTTCCTCTTAAGGTTTCTTCCTCACATCATCTCAGGGAGTTTTTCCTTGCCACCGTCACCACAGGCTTGCTCATTAGAGATAAAATAAAATAAAATAAGGATAAAATAGTTTATTAATTTAATTTAATAATTTATTTTTATTTCTAGTTATTTAGTTTTATTCCCTCTCTTTTCTCTGTTTATATTCTTTTATAAAGCTGCTTTGAGACAATGTCCATTGTAAAAGGCGCTATACAAATAAAATTGAAATGAATTGAATTGAGTCATTAAAACCCTGTCAGTTGACCTAAACTATACATAAAATCAGCAATGTAAAGCACACAAAGAATCAAACAAAAAAAAAACTCAACTTTTAATGTATGTAACTAATATTGATTAACTAATTTTTGTCTGATTAACATTTTTCACTTTTCAAAGACTTACTCATTCATTTCAAGCCACTATGCTTTAGCATTACACGAATGTATTTTTTAGATTAAAAGTTTGAAAGATCATGCAGCCTCACTATCAATTGATTAAATCAATCTGCAAAACAATTAGAAGGTGTAATTAAAAAAAATTAAAAGATGCAAAAAAAAATATGTAAAAACAGACTTCAAGAATATGCAAAATTATTCATGTAACTTTATATGGTGTGCCTTAAAATCAGTGGCGGGCCGTGCATTTCACACCTAGGCCTTCACTGGTGTCCTTCCTGAATTAATCCACCTCTATACCATCATTATGACACCACGGCAATAGATACTAGATAGATAATAGAACTGTTAAATAGCAAAGTAAAAAAGAAATTAGGCTGCAGTATTTCACACCTCACAAGGATTAGTCAATTTTATGACGGTTAGCATGCAATGGTGATTTCCTTATCTCAAACAATTTATTGAACAAAAGCCAACAACAGTGGTGGGTATACCACAACAAAAAATTGTCAATGTCTCAATAATTTGTCATGTGCCCTTGACCATCAATTACAGCTAGGTTTTCTATGGGATTCAGGTCTGGAGAAAGTGCATAACTCCATTTGAGGTATCCCAGCCTCCAGCAGCCGTTCCCTAATGATGTGACCTCTATGAGCTGGAGCATTGTCGTCCATGAAGATGAAATTAGGCCTGTGTTGTTCATGCAGGGGCACAATGACTGGATTAATGATGTTATTCAGGTAGTATTGGCTTGTCACTGTACCATTCACAAGATGTAGGGCAGTTCTGTATTGAGTAGACACACCTGCCCAGACTGTAACACCACCACAACAGTGGCTGATGCAAAGCGCTCTCCTTTTCGTCTCCAACATCGTTGGCAGCCATCATTTCTGCTCAGTGTGAATTGACTTTCACTTTGGTCTTGGTCTCATGATGTCACAATGTGAACAGCATGATGCAAAGGACGGTTTAAATACCAATTCTAATTGAACCAGAAAATTTATTGGTCGATTCATGGATCAAACACCAGTTGTGAATTTTGCCGTTAAGCACCTTGTTAGAGAACAGCAAGTTATGCAAAAAGTACTGAAACACTGAACAGTTGGACGTGTGCATTCAAAAGTGTAAAGAAGGTCAAATTAAGTTCACCTGTAAAGGTTATAGTGCATTTTAGGTGCATCCTGAAATTTCACCCGAAAGCCGAATATCCTTAACTATTTGTGAGTAGTGATATATATATATAGAGAGAGAGATATAACCAAGAATAGGGCTATAAAATTACAAGCATTTACTGGAGAAGTTTTGGTTTTACTTTACACATGAACATCTTGAGATATTTCAACTTATCATCTCAAAAGAGGGTCCTTCTTTTCCAACAATGCTTGCCTAAGATTCTTTCAACAAACTTGTGACAAACTTCACATGCATAAGATCTCTCATTACAAGGAGCAAACCTTGCAATGAGACCAAAATTCAGTACTTATTGTTATGCCAACTGAGGTTGTGAGCCAGACATGAAATGGTTAAAATAGAACAGGAAGTTTTCAGTATCTATTTAGACATGTGTATTATGAAGTATAAGATTCAGAGTCAGCTACATGACTAATATGTTCAGTAGTTTACTGCTGTGCTAGTGAGCTATTTATATCATTATAAAGAACAGTGATCCTGATGGTAAGGGGGTGCATGCAAGTGGTAAAGGAAGCAGAATATATATGAAGTTTGTTATATGAAGCAATATTCTACATCAACAGCACAAAACTACAGTGGGATCTTTTTCTTTGGCTTTTATGACTAACATTTTGATATTGTTTTGTTGAATGATATGGATTTGAGATTTAGAGAGGTACGCATGTGATTTATTTTAATCGGTAATCTGTATTTTAATTGTCCTTTAAAATTAAATGCATTTAAATGAAATCCATACAATGTGCTTGTGAATTCCATTGTCATCAGCATGCTTTCAGAGCTGTAAATTTATGAATATGACTTTTCCTCCATATTGATTTCCCTGACCCATAAGTGATTTCAAAGTTTGACACTTGGTAAAACAGATAACAGTCTACAAATAGACAGTCTACACCTTCCTGTAACTTACTGGTGTGGTCATTGTGGGTATTGGGTTGCTACTCATAAAGAAAACCATTAGGTGGCATGTGCTACTCTTTTTGTGCAGTATCTCTTCTCAGGAAGGAACTGTTGATGTGTGTGTGTGTGTGTGTGTGTGGTGTCAGTGGTGATATGATACAGCATATGGACTGGTTAAGCAGACTTTTGGCCATTTGATTTATTTGTTGAAGCAATATGCTGTAAAGTTACAAAGTTAAAACATGTTACAAGAAGTTATAACAGTTAGGCTGCAAGTTGCACTCATGTCTTACAGAAGAAATCAGGAAACTTTATTGTGGTTTATAGCACTTAAGGTCATAAAACCCCTTTCAGTTTCCACCAAAACTATACATAGTCTGCAGCGTAAAGCACACTCACAAAGAGTCAAACACAAAACTGTACTTTTAATAAATGTTACTAATACTGATTAACAGATTTTTTTTGACTGATTAACATTTTTCACTTTTTAGAAAGATACACTCCTTTGTCATTATGCTTTATCATTGCAAAAACATATTAGGTAGATTAAAAGTTAAAAAAACAAAAAAATCATACAGCCTCACTATAAATTGATTAAATTAATCTGCCAAAAAATATTAGAAGGTGTAAAAAAAATATAAAAACAGACTTCAAGAATAAGCAACATTTTTTGTTCTTTATATAGTTTGCCTTAAAATGCACTGTCTGTGATAAGCTGTCAGAAAAGTATATCAAATCTCTGTATCTTCAACGAACTGAGTATCATTTGTTCCAGCTGTTTGCTGTTGTAGAGCCAGAGCGGAGAAAGCATACAGGAATGGATTCACACAACTGTTAATAAAAATCAGACCTATAGAGATAGTGTGTGCATATATTGCAGAATTTAATAGTCCAAAATCCCAATGCAATGCAGCAACGATGATCACAATGTTGCAGATTTGAAACGGGATCCAAAATATGAAGAAGCAAATCACAATTCTGGTCACAATCGTTATCAATGAGTTACTGCTAAAGAAAGCTGAGTTATTAACCTTCCGGTAAAGGTGAAAGTAGCAGAAAGCTACTAAGGTGAATGAAACTACAAACATTATATTCTCCCAGAGTGAAGTAGCCAAATCTTCAGCATTGTTAATATAGCGAACACAGTGATTGTCCAGGCTTAGACCGTACTGTACGAGAGCATAGCACGAAAAAATTGCACTTAAAATCCACATCCCAATCAAAAGGATCTTCTTTCCTTTTCTGCCAAGCTTGTTCCATTTCTCAGGATGCAGCACTTGCATGTATCGCTGAATGCTCATCAATATCACACACAGTATGCTGCAGTAGAAGCTTAAGTACACCACATAGGTGAGAAGCTTACACGTGGTCAAGTCAAAGACCCAGCCATGCAGAAAATCCAAAATCCAAACCGGCAGAGAAATCAGAGTGAGTAGATCTGATACAGCCAGGCTTAGCATCAGTCTCGGGGTGAAACTGTCTGTCTTCAGCCATCCAGCAAGACGCACCATTACAACAATATTACCAGGGACTCCCAGTATGAAGCAAACTCCCATCACACTACTGGCAATCCAGTATTCAGTTGAGACAGGAGCAGGGAGCGAGCTGTTGGAGGAGATGAGCTGCTCCATGGTTTGAACTTTGGTGTAACAGGGTGTAGACTCTATATATTTAAAGAAGCAGAAGTGAAGACGTCTGCGGTTCCTTATGTAGATTAAAAAAAAAACAACTTGTGGCGTCGAAAGATACATGCAAGGAAGTTATGGTGGAAAAAGTCCAGCAATGTATTTTGTGTTACTTCATCATGGTGGATTAACTCAGGATGCATACATTGGTCATAAAGGACCTTTCCTTTTCTGCCAAGCTTGGTCCATTTCTTAGGATGCAGTCAGTACTTATTGTTTTGCCAGCTGTGGTTGTGAGTCAGACATGAAATGGTTAAAAGGGAAAAGAAAGTGTTTAGTATCTGTTTAGACATGTGTATTATGAAATGCTCTATAGCAGAAGATTAACAGCAGAGTCAGCTACATGACTAATACATTCAATGCAAAATGCATAGGCAGTGTTTAACAAGTGTTTATAAGAACAAGTACCACTTAGGAGTATAAAATACAGAACATTAGCAATTCATTTTATCTCATATACTGGATATTCTTTATAAAATAAAATTTCATATATAATTCTTATATACATGTATGAAATCAAAATTGCACTTTGGGCAATGGTACAGTTGAGGCATGAGGATCTAATACAAAAGATTAATCATCTGGAGTAAAGTTATTGGCAGCGGCTTGCCTCCCTCTTCCACAATGTCGAAAATGCGCCTTTGAGGGAAAGTCAGTGTGTTTTTCAGGTGTGGTGGATATGCAATGTTGAAAGCAAAATACATACAGAAGGCTGTTATGAAGGCTTCATCAAGGCTGGTGCACTGGCACACTTCTACACCATCTACTTTCACCACACTGAGCCCTCTTCCAATGCCATTTTCCAGTCATCATCCAGCAGTTGTATGGTTGGAAAGGGTGTAGCAGGATCCCCCTACATAAAAGAAAACAAAAAGAATTTTTTTCAAATAAATAATCTTCAAATATACATATATTTTTCAATTTCAAGTAACTGTGCATTAAACGATTTGAATGGAGACATGGAGGCAAAGAACCACCCGACGCACAGCACATTTAAATCGTTTAATGCACAGTTAGCCGTGGATTATCCCACTTATGCCATGGTCATTTGCCAGAATTTACATGTCAAAGATGTTAATAATGTTTGCACTGCAAGTAACGTTAACAAAGATGAATAAATACTGTAATGTATTGTGTATTGTTTGTTTACATTTGTTAAAACTGACATTAACCAATGTAACCTTATAGTAAAGTGTTACCATTTTTTAGAAATTTTTTAGTTTGTTTCAGTGACAGTAACTGATGTAGTCAATTTCACAATATCCAAAATTATAACATTATTTCCCTGTAATATTCAGGTTTTTTTTCCATTATACTTACTCCAGCAGGTGTACTTAAGTATGGATATTTTTTGAGTACATCCTCCACAGACATTCCTTCCATGATCTCTCGAAGTCTCCAGGTGAATGTTCATGCCATGCGGTCTTTAACAGTTCGACATGTCTGGAGGTTTCTTCCAATACTTTGTAGAGTGTTTACATGGGCGTCAATAGACATTAAATCCTCCCCAACACAAGTTTCCTTCATTAGAACAGAAACAGATAATGCTTAGACTGTGATAGATAATGACAGAGACAGATATGAGAAACATATACTCACTCACTTTTACAAAAAATGTAAAAAAAATAAAAAATAAAAAAACTAACCTGCATAAACAATGAGACCTAATGTTAAGTTAGTGAAAAAAGATTTAAATGTCTGTAGTATCTGACTTACATTGTCCTGCACTAAGTAAAAGTGTAAAAGTGATTAACAGGGCAAAAATAAATTATACATATAGCAATGGGCTTACATATGCTATTGTGGCGGAGCAGCAAAGGCGGAGCGAAAAGTGAAACCAAAATAAATGTCATGATGGCCAGCGAATAGGAACAGGAATTTAATTTGGGAAGAAAGTGATGTAGTGAGATATATAGTGGACTAGGAACAAATTGGGTGTTTTTGTGAGGATCAAAGGAAGAAGTCGTGAGTGTCTGGGGTGGAGATTGCACCGGTATCAGCTGAACGCAAACTAGTGATGGGAAGTTCGGATCATTTTACTGATTCGGTTCTTTAAATCTCGTTCAGCAAAATGAACGAATCTTTTTACGAGTCATTTCGTGCATTTTGTTCACTTCAGCAGAATGTAATTAAAATGTTACATGTTAATTCCCTAACACATCTACTTACACACATATTGATCACATTTCAAATAAGAAAGAACTGTCATGTTATAAGTAATAGCTTACCTGTGACTTGAGACTATACAGTCTGTTACTTCATCACCTCACCTCCGGATTTTTTGGGTCGAATTCATTCATTCTTTTGTCACATAACATCCTAAACTAAGCTATGCCGTGCCGTCTCCTGTATACCCAACAGAATGATTAATCTCCCTCGCCTTCGGTTCAAATCAGTTTGTTCATCACGTGACAGCCCCGTATGGCAATGCAGTCTGAGCCGGAAACAGAAAAGATTAGTTCACCTTTCGAGTCTTCGGGTTCGAGTCTTTCGTTCATCACCTGACTAATCTAGGACTAATCTTTTCTGTTTCCGGCTCAATGACTCAAAATCGAAGACTCTATAGATGAACTAATCTTTTCTGTTTCCGGCTCAGACTGCATTGCCTTAGCATACGGAGCTGTCACGTGATGAATGAATCGAACCCGAGGACTTGAAAGGTGAACAAATCTTTTCTGTTTACTAATCTTATGCGATGTTGTGCATGCTCAGTCTACACAAAATGAACGATTCACTCCCCGAGATGACTCGATGTTCTTGAGTCATGGGAAATATTCGTTCAAAATGAACAAATCGTTCGTGAACGACACATCACTAGCGCAAACTCACGCAGGTGTATTGCTGGAGTGAAAGCCGGAGGGTCGCAGAGATCATTATCCGAGCGCAGGACCAGCGCAAAGTCGCGTGTTTGTCTCAGGAGTGAATGGGAAGTGCGTTTACCTGGATGCCTTCTTTCCTTGATGAAAATCCACTCCAAGTTCGCTGTTTGAAACTCTGTCCCAAGTTCCCAAGCCGAGCTACCGGCTGGATGGCTCATGGTTTGCAGTGTGCACACACACTCGCACATTCACCGATCACCTACGCCACATTCATCACTCGCATTCCTCAACAAACAACTCCTCTTAATGTGAGTATTTTTTTTCTTCTGTCTTTATCATCTTAGCACACTGATTTTCCTTACAAAGAGGCCAACTGGAACTAATCTTGTTTGTATTTCCTTTTTTTGTCATCGGTTCTGAATTGTAAATAATTGAGAACTGGATGCTTGAAACTACTGCTGTGAATGCAGACGAAACCTCGCGATCACCGCAGATTTTGTTTTTTTGGGTTTGATGGTTTTGTTTTGTTTTTTGTTGGTTTGTGATCGATGTATAATGTATAGTTTCCTACTTGAGAAAAATATATACGAAATTTAATGAGAAATTTTCCTTCTATGTGCATTTATTTTCTGACATATCTATTGTTATTATTATTATTTGGCTGTTATAATAATGTTGTATGTAATAGGTGGCGTTTGGAGGCAATCCGGGTTATTTATTTCATTATTTTGACAGGCTAACCCCTGTCTGGCACCCGAACTAGTATTATTTTAGTTAAAATGTTCACTTGGGTGTCGCCACCGTTACAGAAGTGGTGCCCGAACAGGGAGTGCATGAACTGAAAGACTTGAACTTGAATGTGAACTTGAGTTGATTAAGTGTTTACTGGGTTAAACCTTGTGGTGTTTAAACCTCTGTGTTGGGAAAAACTGTAAACCTCTTGTGAATCTTGAACATATTGTTTACAATTTTGGGTTTTTATTTTCCTGGTGCCCCTATTGCCCCACAAACAAACTCATACGTTCCAGAATTTCTTTTTTGATTTTATTTGCCCAACATTTCATATTACCCACAGATTTACAAACACAGTACAAACATGGCCACTACTCCCCTTTCTCCTTCAACTTCTGTGGAAATTGATCTCCCAGACATAGACACTCCTGTTTGGCCACCCGTGCAACAAAGACAATTCCCTCCACCTATTCAGGTTCCCACCTATCACTCTACACCCACACACTTTGGGCCCCATCCCAGGTGCCAAGTGCAGTATGCCACCACACCTCCAGGTGGCAGTCCTTCATGTGAGCCTGACCCGATGCAACTGTGTACAAGTGCATCTGCTGGAGATTCACCTCCCTCCTCAGCGACGCAGCATGACCTCCCTGGCTACCTCCCTACTCCAGGAAAGGAAATCCATCAGCTCACCACCCACGTACAAGGAAACTGGGATCATTTAATTGACTGTATGAAACAGCAAATCTGAATCTGCAAAATCCATTTCTTTGCACGAGGAAAAGCTTGCAACACTGGCTGCAAAAATGGAATTCAACCATCAGCAAATCTTGGATATGGTAACTGCATGGAAACGAGATGAGGAAGAAAGCACAGATCAACTGACAAAAGCTATGAAGGTGATGGTGACAGAAGAAGTCCAGAGAAGTGAAGTTACCTTAATTTCAGAGGTTCGCTTCATGGTTGAACAGGTTCAGCTGGAAATACAAAAGGATATTCGAGCTACACAAGAATGTGTGAAGAATCATGAATGCCTTTCCAATGAGATTCAGCACTGTAGCTCTCAACTAGATGTCATCAGAGACCACCTTAAAGATCTTCATTTGGAAATGAGGAATTATTTCAAACCACCTGAAAAGTAAGTGGCAGACCTTTCAAAGACCTCACCAGTATCGGGCACCCGGAACCAGTCTTTTGTCTGCTCCTTCAGTGACTGCTCCATTGACACTTCCACTTGCTGTCAAAAGTGATCATTTGAAACTAACTTTTCCAACATTTGGAAGACCATCAGATGATACTGATCCACTGTTATATCTAACTCGCTGTCAAGACTTTTTGGCCTTACATTGCCTGACTTATCCTGACCTCTTGGCTACCTTCCGTACTGTCCTATATGGCATGGCACGTGATTGGTGGGAAGTTGTTCGATCTTCTGTTACTACCTGGAACAAGTTTGAAACTGCTTTCCTCTCAGCCTTCCTCTCTGAGGACTATGAAGATGAGCTGGCAGAGCAGGTCCAAACTAGAACACAGGCAGAAAAGGAATCAATCAGAAGCTTTGCTTTCTCATACAGAGCACTGTGCAAATGGTGGAAGCCCTCTCTAATGGAGAGTCAGCTAGTAAAAATGATTCTCAAAAACATCAAGCCTTACCTAACCAACCAACTTCATGGCAGAGTAAATACAGTGGATGAGTTGGTGAAACTAGGTTTTCAGCTAGAGAAAGATTATGTTCAGTAGTTACACTATGAAGGACTGATGACTCAACCACAGAGACCTACCATCAATCGAGCTGTTGAAAGGCCACCAGTCCAGTGCTGGAGATGTAAAGGACAGCATCCACTAGCTAATTGTCCACTCTATTCTTCCCTGCAGTCGATCCAGTCAGCATCCATCTGCAGGAAATAAACGTTCCTTCCAGCCACAGAAGCATGGAATACCACCATCCAGTAATGACTTGCGCTTCCTGCAAAGTCATCCAATACGTTTGCCACTAATAAGTTTGTTTCCATACCTCAACAGTTGGTTGTACCCATTCATATTGGAGATTGGAGAGGAAAAGCAATCTTGGTAGGGGAGCAGGTTATACCCTTCTCTATGGGAGTCTCTGGAAGGAACTGGAACCCCGTACCAGCCTTCATCCCTGGACCCTTGGTCCACTCTATTTGGCAAATGGAGAGGCCGAAGTGTCTTTAGGATGGACAAATGTTCAGATCACACTTCACCACAAAGTCTTTCCTATTCATGCTGCCATTCTCACCTCCAAAGCCCTGGTTTATTCCGTAGTCTTAGGCCTGGACTTCATCTATTCCAGTGGTCTGCAGATTAATGTAGCTGACCAGAAATATTCATTCAAGCCAAACCCCAGGGAAGAGTATCCTTTTCAACCAGGATATGCCAGTGTTCCTGTTGGAAGGTCCCAACATTTGGAAAAGAATTCCCAAACTCCACATTCAAACAAAACACTTTCACTACTCCGCTCTATTCCTCCATTACCAAACCTTGATAGAGATGGCTGTTTACAAAGCTCACTTATCTCTGAAAGGAAAGCAACAATTACTTCATCTTCTACAAGCCAATCCAAAAGTCTGCACTTGGAAGGACGACTGTTCTCCAACATTGTATTTACACCACTCACCCAGTTCCCATAAAGCAACGACCATATCGATGGAAAATGGCATAGTGGAACCATCTTACTCTGCCTGGGCCTCACCTGTGGTGTTAGTCCCAAAGAAGGTTTTGAGGTTCTGTGTTGATTATCGTAAGGTAAATGCCATCACTGAGAGAGATGCTTATCCTCTACCTAACATCACTGAGATTTTAGAGTCTCTCTCAGGAGCAGTTATCTTTTCCACTATTGACCTGAACAGTAGTTACTGGCAGGTAACGATGGACCCTGAGAGCAAATCTAAGACCGCCTTCATCACTTCCTCTGGGTTATACCAGTTTAATGTGATGCCTTTTGGATTGAAAAAATGCCCCAGCAACATTTCAGAGGTTGATGGAAACTGTTCTTGGTTCTTGGAGAATTGAGAGGGAAAATTAGTTTAGTATATATTGATGATAAAATTGTATACTCACCATCTCTGAACCAGCATCTCCAGGATCTCCAAACTGTCCTTTCCAGATTGAAAACTGCTGGTTTAACTGTCAACCTGAAAAAAAGCAAACTCTGTCTGGAGGAACTGACATTCCTTGGACATGTGGTGAACATCAAAGGCATTACAGCAGACCCAAGTAAAGTGGAAGCCATATGTTCTTACCCTGTGCCCACCAACCTGAAAGAAGTTCAATGTTTTCTAGGACTTTCAGAATGGTACCACAGATTTGTGCCCAACTTCTCTCAGGTAGCTGAACCTATCAATGCGCTGAAGAAAAAGGGTCGCCCATTTCAGTGGACACAGCAATGTCAGAAAGCAATTGACCAGTTGAAAGCCTGTCTAATCTCACCTCCCATATTAGGTCATCCTGATCTGCAATGACCATTTGTGGTCGATACTGATGCCAGCGACACTGGACTCAGTGCAGTCTTGGCCCAAAGGAAAGACACCATCCTAGAGGAGGTAATCGCCTATGGGAGTAGGACGTTAAACAAAACAGAGGTCAATTATTCTGTGACAGAAAAAGAATGTTTGGCAGTAGTGTGGGCACTAGAAAAATGGCAACATTATCTTGAACCCAAACTATTTACCATTGTTACTGATCATTCAGCTTTACAGTGGGAAATGAGTTCCACTAAGACTACCAGCCGACTGAAAAGGAAAACTTAACATGGCACCTGATGCCCTTTCACGAATGCACTCCAGACCTGAATGCAATCTTTACTCCACCCAGAAAGAAGATCCAGAGTTTCCAGTCACTGCCAGTGTCATCTGGGAGGAACAACACAAAGATGCCGAAATTGCACAAATATTTCAAGAACTGGCAAAAGATGATAACCTTCTGAAAACTCAATTTGATGTAATTGAAGATAAACTATATCACAAGACTCACTTGCCCAGTGGCCAAGTACATTTTTGAGTGTATATATTCATAACATTGAGACTGTGTCTATTCCCCGAGCCAAACAAAAATGTTTTAACAGAAATCAGAAAATTTGTTTTAGTAACCTGAGTAACATAAATCTAGATCATAGTGAATGCACAGCCAGCACCTTTGATCTGAAGTTAGGACTGTTCAATATAAGATCTCTGTCAACTAAAGCACTTATTATTAATGAACTGATTACTGATCAGGAGTTCAGAGTTCTTTGTTTAACAGAAACATGGATTAAACAAAACGAGTATGTAGCATTAAATGAATGTCCGCCTGGTTTTAACTATATGCACCAACCGCGTCTAACAGGCAGGGGAGGAGGTGTCACAGTTATTCATGATAATAAGCTAGGCACCACACAAAAACCCAGACATCAATTCAACACATTTGAAGTTCTTTATACTAACCTAACGTATGCAGCTACAAATAATAAGTTCAGAGTCAGTCCCACTAATTGTTATTTACAGACCCCCAGGACCATACTCTGAATTCCTCAGTGAATTTGGAGATTTTATTTCAAACCTTGTTGTTTCTTTAGACAAAGCATTAATAGTTGGAGACTTCAACATTCATTTTGATAAGCCGGAAGACCCTCTGAGAACAGCAGTTGTATCCATCTTAGATTCATTAGGTGTTAATCAAAATGTGATAGGACCCACTCATAATGGAGGTCACACTCTGGATCTCATTTTTACATTTGGCTTAAATATAGAAAACATAGTCACTCTTCCACAGTCGGAAGCTATCTCAGATCCCTATCTTGTTTCATTTAAAATGCGTCTTAGACACGAGATGCTCGAATTGCCGCATTACCATATGAAGCGTATATTTACGTCTGCTACTGCAGAGAGATTTACCAGTAGTCTCCCAGAATTATCACACATGATTGGTTCGCCGTCTGACCCCACAGAACTTGACCAGGTGACTGATTACCTGGAGCCAATGTTTCGGAACACCGTACCCAGATAGCAAATTGTATCTGGGCCGAGTCTGGCTGAGTTTCGGCTTGAGTTTTGGCCCAGATACCACATGGAATTACGGTCCAAAGCTGGCCCAAATGAGGTTTGCCAAAATTCAACCAGACCTATACCAGAAACAGACCAAAACACAGCCACAACTCCACAATGTCACCAGAAATCAGCCATAACTGACCCACAACAGTGCCAGAATCCACAGGTGTCAACCAGACAAGAGCCAAAATGCCACCACCTTTACCCCTGAACTCCGCCACAAATTATCCAGAAGGTTCACGAAACAGCCAGAACTGAACCAATATTATGCCAGAATCCCCAAAACTGAACCAGAAATTACCCATATAATATTTATTATGCAAAGTATAATAAAAGAATGAAACTACACAAATTCAAAGCAGAATGTTTTATTGATCTTGAAATGGGAAACAAATCTCAACATGGAAACTAAACAGTGGGGAAAAAAAGAAACCAGTAAAATAAAAAGAAATATTTAAAATACAAAAATAACAAATACTATAGACACCAAGCAATAAATTCTTTTTCTGCCACCCTCAAGGTCACCAGCCAGATTAACCCACCTTTTACTAAATTTCTCGACCTCAAGCTCGGTTGTCTGTGCACACACTGGATTTGTTCTTACAGCCTCTAGAATAGGAGCATACAAAAATACATTTAATAAAATGAACAGTAAATAGAGACAAAGCACATATATGTAGGGGGCATGAAGGAGAAAGTTCTGGACTTTCAATAAAAATGCACTTACCAATCACAATGTTTTTAGCTCCAAAGTCTGGAACAGTGTTTTCCCATTTACACCTCTCCAGTTCACCTCTTTGGCCAAGTCATTTTTGATGGCCTGCCTCATAATTTGCCAGACTGTGTCCTTTACATCCACTCCACCCAGAAATCCTAGTTCAAGTACCTGAAATAGTTTTAAAACATGTGGTCACCATTAACTTAGTACACTAACAGGCTTTTATATCTAATACTGATATTGGACTTATCAAATTAGATAAATTCTAATCGCTTTTTAAGATTCATTTTAGATGTTTAGACTGATCACACACACCATTTAATTAGAACAGTAATTAAAACCAGACCTGGAAGTTATAGCATTAGGTAGTTATGCATAGCTGACGTCGTTACCTACCACTTTTCATCTAGTTTTTGGACAGGATCAAAGGTCACTTCCAAAGATGTTAATGACCTTAAGTCTTCAGTGGGAAATCTTTTTGGACTGAAATGGTCAACCTGTGATCTCATTGAATCAGGAATTGCAAGGTTTACCACACATGCTATGAAATGAGCCTTACAGTAACAGATAATACATGATAGAAACAAGAAGAAATCTTCCATCTTACAGTTGTGTCTTGGTGTAACATCCCAACACGAACGCGAACCCTCTCCGGAATACTAATTGCTCACGTGACTCACTGACTGTTTCCCACGGACATAAATACCCCATGCACGCATTGTTTTACGCAAAGTATCGTCCTCACGTGACCTACTGAGTGTTTGTGTTTGAGAGTTATTTTGTGTATGATCCTTGCCTGTTTTCTACGTCCGATTCTTGCCTTGCCTCCGATATTGATTTCCGTGCATGACCCTGCCTGTTTCTCTGACTACGCGCTTCGTTTTGTGCTTTCGGTTTTGTTTTCTCGTCCCAGTGGTTTTCTGGTTTTTGACTCACGTTTGTTTTTTGACTGCGATTTTGCCTGTGTGATTATAATTAATAAAGATCCGCTTATGGATTCAACTCCTGCGGCCTCTGGCTTCTCATTACAGTTGGCTTGAGAAGCTTTTCCTCTGGGGTCCGGCTGTTTCAGAACTCCACGGTCACTGTGCTGTGGACTCACTATAAGGCCGCATCTTTTCCATTATGTACTGTAGAATAATTCCAGCAACTTACCTTAAAGTGTTGAATCTCCAAAAGACAAAAGCGATCTCTAAAACAATCATCAAAGCTCAAGCAGCTGTTTGAATTTCACCGCCAGACTGCGCTAGCTACGCAACTTCCGGATCCTCCAGTAGGCAGGGCGTGCTCTTCTTTTATTGTAATAACAGGATGGTGTCAATCAGTGCACTCTGGGAAAAGTAGTCCTTTTAGTAAAGCAGGGTTAATCCCGTAGATGAAAATAAACTATTTCCAAGATGCATTGAAAAAACACGTCATCGTCAACCGTACACCGCATTGTCCTTTCTGCCATGAGACCAAACAGGATATTGATAAAAACACACAAGAGTTGCGGATTTTTTAAAAATGTTTTTGTTTACTTTATTTACGCGGAGTACAGAATGGTTTCTTCAGTGACTTATCATTTCCATAGATAGACTTTGAAAAGGTTATCCAGTGTGTTATTTAATGCAGCAGAATGTGTTTAGAAGACAGATATCTAATCAAATAACAACATACAGCAGGCACAGTTTATTAACAATATAGTAGTTGTTTAAACTAAACTGAAGTTGTTCATGTTCATTTCAGCTAAAGTCATAAATCTGTCTCATTAAAAACTCAACACTACTTAAAAAGGCTATTAAAAAGACAAGTGAAAATCCACTGAGACTCAGTAGCCATTCAGTCAGTAGGTCTTGTGTCTTGACGGTGCTGAAGACTGAACCATTAGTTTCTTTGTCTTGGATAGTTCTGCAAACATTTTTTTCATTCCACACATTCACACCTCTTGTCTGCCTCAATTACCCATCAAAATAACCTTGTCAATGATCATTGTCTTCTCTTCTTCAGATTTACTTCATTTATCTTCACTTATATAACTGCCCACTTATCATTAATTCCTTGTAAGCTTGTTTTAAAAATAAATTTTGATGAAAAGGTCTGCTATTTGATGTTAAAGAATTTTTAACTATGTAGCGAATTTAGCTCAAAATTTAAATATTTAAGTGTAATTATAACTGGTTATAATTAATTATAATTATTCAAATGGGGGTTCTCTAACTGTTAGAGAATCAATAACACAATTATTTGATTTGTTCGTCCACCGAACAGACAGTATAATTATGTATTAATTCCAGGGAAAGTTATCTTCCTGGCCAAGAAAGAATAACTACTTTATAAAGTACTAGCTGTAATTTAGCACGTAGCAAGAGCAATGTTCAGGGACCCCGAAATTGTGAGCAAAGCACAGAGACAATCACTCGTGAATAAAATGCATTTAATAAAACAGAAACACACAACAAATAATAACTATGACACACATACATAAAAGACAGGATAAGGATTATAGAGAGGGGATCAGTAGGCAAAGAGAGATTGAGATTAAGGAAGGGAATACGGAGGAAATCAGAACGAGAGAGAGAGAGTGAGAGAGAGAAAGATAAGGAACTAGAGAAGAGATCAAATATGGCAAGTTTCAGATCAAGTTTTGGTTACCACGTGTGAGAATCGTCAAGGTAATTAGGATTCGCCTTAATAAAGGGGCTTCAGCTTAGCATTGCGGATCTAAAATAATTAGTGACTTTTACTTGCATTGGTTCGTTGATAAGAATCCTGATGTAGTGGATCAAGGAGGTTCAGAGATTCAAAGTCCTCGGAGTGAGCAAGAGATTCTGCTGGAACGAAAAAGGTTTCGGTGGTGCAAACAAAGTTCTTCGACTGAAACTGCCAGCAAAGTCTCAGAAGAAAGCAAAAGTCTTGTCCCGAAGAAAGATCGGAGTTGAGTCGGGCGACAATAGAAGAGATCATGCCGGGAAGAAAAGGCACACGGGGGCCCCCCCGACCGCAGAGCGGAGAAGGGGTTGGCCCCCATGGGGCCAAGCTGAGCTGAGCAGAGCAAAAAGCTGAGCAAAAAGCCATAGGATAGATGGGTGCTTAGGGTTTTTATTGATCCCTTGGTCGCGCCCTGTTTTTCAGAGTGACCAATCCAATACCTGAAACTTTTGGAGGGAAAAGTTTCTTTGTCTCCACTCGGTCACTCATTTGCATACTTTATGGTGAAGTCAGGAATGGATAAAGTTTTAATTAAAGCAACGTAGGCTCATATTATGTACTTGGATGACCACATGGCATACACTATTGCTTATAAAAGTAAAAGAGAATCATTTTGATAGTAGACACGAAAATAACAGTATGAGAGGAGAGGAAACTGGGTATAAGCAATTAAACATACAATCTTATATTATAAAACATTGTTCTGTTTCATGAGAACACAGAACACAGGTCATTTGTGGTAATACAACAATAATTGTTGTTGGGGGGGGGGGTTATCCAGAGCCATCAGACCGGAACCTGGCTCCAATGAGTTACAGCATGTCAGTTGAGTCAAAATGAAACGACTATAAGCGAAATAAGTCAGTTGTGAGCTGCATAATAGTTAATTGAGTTTTTGAGAAGGATGCAACGGACCCCATGAGCAAGTGAGCCGACCTGGAGACGCTACAACTATAACACACATTTTCAGTTTTTTTTATATTCTTTTTGACAAAATTAACTTTATAAATATGTATAAAATAAATATGAACCACTACAGTATCTACAGGATACTGTAAAGCACATTCATGTCAGAGACCTTATATTCTTTGGCTAACCAAATCCCACCCAGATCTCAGCCGAATATTTTTCTTTTTCTGGAGGACCAGACTCAAGCCAGGGCTCAGCCAGACACATACAATTTGCTTTGGTTGACCAGAGTCCAGCCAGAGCTCAGCCTAATGCTGTTTGACACAAGGGTGTGAAAAAGACTGGGCCAGCAGCAAGCCAGAAGTGCCGAATGTAAGCCAGACTCGGCCCAAACTCTCTTGCTATCTGGGTAGACCCTGTAGCTCCACTGCTAGATCAGCGTATCTTTCTGCCCTAATCGAAAATAACAAAAACAATCCTAAATTTTTATTTAGTACTGTAGCAAAACTAACTAGGAGTAAAACCACTGTAGAAAAGTGCACACCATCTATATTTAGCAGCAATGACTTCATGAATTTCTTCAATGAAAAAATTGACAATATCATGCAAAAAATTCAGTCTATTAATTTAAAACCAAATTATTTGTTAGATAATTCCTTAGATAATATAGCTATTTCTGATCAGAGCTTAGAATGCTTCACTCCACTTCAAGAGCTTGATCTAATTTCGCTAATTTCCTCTTCAAAACTCTCTACCTGCATCTTAGATCCTTTACCCACGTCTTTCCTTAAATAGATACTACCAGTAGCTACCAAACCCCTTCTAAAAATCATTAATTCTTCCCTAAGCACTGGCTATGTGCCTAAATCCTTTAAGCTAGCAGTTATAAAACCCTTGATTTAAAAACCTCGATCTCTGTCAGCTGTCTAACTATAGACCAATATCAAACTTGCCCTTTATCACCAAGATCCTAGAAAAGGCTGTAGCACAGCAGTTACGTTCATACCTGCATAGAAATATCATTTTTGAAATGTATCAGTCAGGATTTAGACCTCATCATAGCACAGAGACAGCACTGGTTAAAGTGGTAAATGATCAGGCTTTGAGGCTTCTGATCAGGGTTGTGTCTCCTTATTGGTGCTACTGGATCTTAGTGCAGCTTTTGACACCATTGACCACACTGTTCTACTTGATAGGCTAGAACATGTTGTTGGTGTTAAAGGAACAGCCCTCTCCTGGCTCAGATCTTATTTGACTGACCATTATCAGTTTATAGATCTAGATGGTGACTTCTCTATGCATACATTTGACATTCATGTCAAAATGCTGTTTGTTAACTACAGTTCAGCGTTTAACACCATAATTCCTTCCATACTTACCACTAAGTTGGAGATCCTGGGACTCAGCCCATCCCTGTGTCGATGGATCTCCAACTTCCTGAGAGACAGACCTCAGGCAGTACGGGTGGGCAACCATGTCTCACCCTCACTCACCCTCAGCACTGGAGCCCCCCAGGGTTGTGTTCTGAGCCCCCTGCTGTACTCACTGTACACTTTTGACTGTGTGGCCACTTCCAGCTCCACCAACATCGTGACGATACTGTGGTAGTGGGCCTGATCTCCAATAACGACGAGACGGCCTACCTAGAGGAGATTAAAAACCTGGAGACATGGTGCCAGGTCAACAATCTCTTCCTGAACATCAGCAAGACTAAGGAGCTGATAGTGGACTTTAGCACAAAGCAGGAGAGGAATTACCAGCCCCTCACCACCGACGGGATGCCGGTCGAGAGAGGGGACAGTTTCCGGTACATAGGTGTTTACATCACACAGGACCTGACATGGTCCTGCCATGTTAACACGTTGGTGAAGAAGGCCCGGCAGCGTCTTTATCATCTCAGATGCCTGAAGGACTTTAAACTGCCCTCAAAGGTACTAAAGACATTCTACACCTGCACCATTGAGAGCATCCTGACGGGAAGTATCACAGCCTGGTTTGGGAACAGCACCAAACAGGACAGGCAAGCTCTCCAGAGGGTGGTGCGATCAGCCGAGCGAACCATCCACACCGAGCTTCCTGACCTGGACACCATATACAGCAAGCGGTGCTGGACCAGGGCCAGGAAGATAATGTAGGACCTCAGCCATCCCAACAATGGACTCTTCTCTCTGTTGCGGTCAGGGAAACGTTTCCGTTCCTTGAAGGTGAACACAGAGAGAATGAGGAGAAGCTTCTTCCCGCAGGCCATTCGGGCCCTCAACCAGAACACCTAGAGTCTGGACTTTCTGGACATACTCCCACACAACATGACATTCTACCTCAGCTGATTGTTGCAGATGCAATAATTGCACTACTTTGTACTCTGCACTATTCTGTACACACAATATACTCTCACTGTACATCTTTCCTGTACATCTTGTGTGCACACTGCACCGTCACTTTACTCCCTGTTAAATTGGACATTTATACTTGCCTATAGACATCTACATATATATTTATATATTTATCTACATATGCACACTGTACATACTGTATTCTTTTGCGACACCATTTCAAAGTTAACCATTGTACTTTATTATATTAGTGTATTGTTTTTGTTTTTTTTTTGTTTTTTATATTTAGTTTTTATAAAGCAGTTTTATATTGTATACATATATATATTATACTACTATTTTTTGTTAATATTTTTATATATTATTTTCATTTTATTTTATTTTTCATATTTATATTTACTGCCATTGATACTACATATACTATATATATATATATATATATATATTTGAATTTGAAAATTTGAATTTGAATATCAAGGTTATGTTCGGTGTTCCACAAGGTTCTGTTTTAGGCCCACTGCTTTTCTCACTATATATGCTACCCCTTGGTGCAATTATTCATAAACATGGTATTAGCTTCCACTGTTATGCCGATGACACACAGCTATATGTCTCAGCTAAGTCAGATGAGAGACACCAGCTTATTAAGATAGAAGAATGTGTAAAGGACATTGGATGGCCACTAACTTCCTCCTGCTTAATTTGGACAAAACAGAGGTGCTAGTACTAGGACCACATGCAGCTAGAAGTGAGCTTTCTGATTACAGAGTAACGGTGGATGGTCTTTCGGTTTCATCTTGTCCAGCAGTAAAAGATCTTGGTGTGATTATTGACTCTGGTCTTTTGTTTGAAGCTCATGTAGATAATATCACTAGGGTAGCCTTGTTCCATCTCAGAAATATCGCTAAGATAAGAAATATGATGTCACTTCATGATGCAGAGAAACTAGTTCATGCTTTTGTTACATCAAGGTTGTAGAGTCCTACAGCTAGAGTCCTAACTAGAACCAGAAGATATGAACACATCACTCCTATTTTAGCCACACTACATTGGCTCTCAGTCAAATTTCACATTGATTATAAAATACTGTTACTAACCTTTAAAGCACTAAATTGTCTTTTAGTCTTTTATGATCTGACACGCCTACTCTGATCAAAGGGTGCTGGTTACTTGGTAGTACCTCAAGTAGCAAAGGCTACAGCAGGGGGCAGAGCTTTCTCTTTCAAAGCCCCAAAGTTATGGAACAGCCTTCCAATTAGTGTTCGGGATTCAGACACAGTCTCAATGTTTAAGTCTACGCTGAAGACACATTTGTTTAGTCAAGCTTTTAAAATATAGTTCTTAGGTAAAGGAGCAGATCTGGAAGGTTCATGGTCATAGAGTATTTGGTGTACTGGGATGTTTGGATGCTGTCATCTTACCACCCTCGCAAGTCGCTCAGGTTTGCTGACTGTGAAGTGGTTGGATGCCTTATAGTTATGCTGTCATAGCTAGTCTTGCCAGAGTCCCTGCCTGCACTTTACACATAATCTACATTGTCACATAACATCACATAATCAGAATCATATTTAATATCTTTCTCTTTCTCTCTCTGTCTTTCTCTGTTGAGCTATACACCCCACTCCTGAGCTCCCACTGTTTGCCAGTTCCATTGTGACCACTGCCCTACCCCTGGTTGGAGTCGCGTCGCTTGTTGGTGCCCACTGATGCGGTGGATGGATCTGTGTGGACCAGGAGACAGCCATGGACAGAGCCACTTGGGGACTTTCATACAGTCATAGCTCTGCCATTACATCTGTCAGTTTGTGACAGCAAAGAATTAGTGTCTATAATGACCTTAGAAACTACAGTGACCTAATAGTTCCTCATGGGCCATTGATTGCTGTTGTAGAAAGGACATTAATCAGTTACAATTACATTATTTACTGTTTAGTGTCACCCAAATGAGGATGGGTTCCCTTCTGAGCCTGGTTCCTCTCAAGGTTTCTTCCTTTCCATCCCAGGGAGTTTTTCCTTGCCACCATTGCCACAGGCTTGCTCATTAGGGATAAAATAGTTTAATTATTAAATTTAATGATTTTCTGTTATTTCTAGTTATTTTTTTTTATTTATTTATTTTATTTTTTATTTTTACCCTCCCCTTTCTCTGTTTTTCTTCTTTTGTAAAGCTGCTTTGAGACAATGTCCATTGTAAAAGGCGCTATACAAAATAAATTGAATTGAATTGAATATACCCAGAAGTGTGATTCCAACCATCCTACAACATTATCATTCACATCCTTTGAGTGGTCATGTAGGAATTTTCAAAACTTTCAAAAGGCTGCACCATGTTGCTTTCTGGCCAGGAATGTGGACGGACGTGAAGCAACACGTCAAGAGGTGTGAAATGCCAGACTGTAAAAGGTGAAAACCAAAAGCCTGTGGGAAAACAGGGAAAGTCAGTACCTCACGACCAAGTGAAATGCTAGGGGTAGACATCATGGGACCCCTGCCCCGCAGCACTCACCAACACCAGTATCTTCTAGTCTTTGTAGATTACTTTTCGTGATGGGTTGAGTTGTTCCCTGTGCGTAATGCCACTGCACAGACTGTCGCATGTCTCCTCAGGAAGGAAATTCTCACCAGATGGGGTGTTCCTGACTGCATTCTGTCTGACCAAGGTACACAGTTTTTTTCAGCTGTATGCAAAGAGATCTGTACAAAATGGAGGTGAAATCGGAAAACAACAACAGCATATCATCCTCAAACCAACATGACAGAATGGGTGAACCGTACCTTAAAACAAATGATTGCAGCGTATGTTGAAGACAACCACCAAAAATGGGACCAGTATCTTCCTGAGCTAAGATTTGCTATCAACTCAGCTGTACAGGAAACAATTGGAATGTCCCCAGCCGAACTCCAACTGGGAAGAAAATTACAAGGACCAATAGACAAGGTACTGCATGGCCAGAATCTCCCTCCTGATACACCCGCTTATGGCCTTGTTGAACAGTTATCTCAGCTGCAATCAAAAGCAAAAGAGTGTTGCAAAAGACTGTGTGTGGGTAAGAAATTTTCCCCAGTCAAGTGTACTTCACTACTTTAGTGCCAAACTAGCCACAAGATGGAAAGGACCTTACCATGTGATCGAGAAGTTTGGCCTGTTGAACTACAGAGTAGCGATGGAGGCCACTGGGGAAGATGTCCGCACTGTCCAAGTGTGCAATTTAAAACTGTGTTTTCCCACTGCAGAAGAGATAGATGCCCAAGAAAAGCAGAAACTCCTTGAAGTACTCCAGGAACCTCTCAATGAAGAGTTTCTAGGATTTTAATCTTGCTAACCTTTTCCAACAACTGTGGGTTGTTTTCTCCAGGGGGGAGAGTGTGGCAGAGCAGTAAAGGTGGAGCGAAAAGTGAAACCAAAATAAACGTCATGATGGCCAGCAAATAGGAACAGGAATTTAATTTGGGAAGGAAGTGATGTAGTGAGATATATAGTGGACTAGGAACAAAATGGGTGGGTTTTTTTTTTTTTTTAGAGTGAGGATCAAAGGAAGAAGTCACGAGTGTCTGGGGTGGAGGTTGCACCAGTATCAGCTGAGCGCAAACTCACGCAGGTGTATTGCTGGAGTGAACGCCGGAGGGTCGCTGAGATTGTTATCCAAGCACAGGACCAGTGCAAAATCGCGTGTTTGTCTCAGGAGTGAATGGGAAGCGCGTTTACCTGGATGCCTTCTTTCCTTGATGAAAATCCACCCAAATCCACTGTTTGAAATTCTGTCCCAAGTTCCCAAGCCGAGCTACCGGCTGGATGGCTCACGGTTTGCCATGCGCACACACACTCGCACATTCACTGATCACCTACGCCAGATTCGTCACTCGCGTTCCGCAACAAACAACTCCTCTTAATGTGAGGTTGTTGTTTTTTCTCTCTTTATTATCTTAGCACACTGATTTTCCTTACAAAGAGGCCGACTGGAACTAATCTTGTTTGTATTTCCTTTTTTGATCATTGGTTCTGAACTGTAAATAATTGAGAACTGGATGCTTGAAACTGCTGCTGTGAATGCAGACGAAACCTTGCAATCGGTGCAGATTTTGTTTTTTTTGGGTTTGATGGTTTAGTTTTGTTTTTTGTTGGTTTGTGATTGATGTATAATGTAGTTTCCTACTTGTAAAAAATATATACGAAATTTGATCGGAAATTTTCCTTCTATGTGGATTTATTTTCTGGCGTATCTAACCCCTGTCTGGCACCCGAACTAGTATTATTTTAGTTAAAATGTTCACTTGGGTGTCGCCACCGTTACGCTATACTAGCTGGCTTTCGACACAAACTTGCTGATGCACTGGTGATTCTGGGCCGCTTTTTATGGCCTAACATCTCTTTAAGCTTTCTGACTTCACTGTCGCCGACAAGTGGTGCACGTTCTGCTTTAAATGTCCGCTTTAGGGACATGTTCCAGGTGCTAGTGAAAAACACACATTTGATTATTTGGCATTTTCCATCAAGTAAAGATTAAGTAACAATATCTTGTGCAATTAATGTAGCTAGAGATAAATCAATAGTTCAAAAACAAAGCAACTTACATAGCCATTTCCTTCCTCATCTCTCAGGAAATGCTATTTCACAATCAGTGCCATGGCAACTTGAATATACTCTGCATTAGTTGGATACCTAGCGCAAAGGCAGAAGCAAATTCTAAATCAATCTCTTGGTTTTGTCTAATGGTCTTCATAGATTGTAAATTAATAGTAATGCAGTTGTAGTAGCAGAGATGGTAATAATTGTTAGACTTACAGGGTGTTTTCTGCCATCATTTCATTCAGCATTCTGATTATTTTGTTGTGTAATTTTGGCACTGTGTGACACGGTTCCTTGGACTCAAGTCTCACCTGGACATCTTTGGGAAAGTTTGGAAAGACAGTCACAACAGGTAGTTCCCTATGAGCTGCTTCACCACTGCAAAAAAACATAAATACATCATTAACCAATTGTGGGTGGATCGTATTGCATAAAGAGACATAAAATTCAATATTTCTTTTATTAAACTTAGGAAAAAACAGAACCACATACACAAATGAATGGACAATACTCTCATAATAACGCTGAAATTTTTACGTTACGACATTTTTACGTTGTTTACCAAAACGGCACACTCATAATATTGTCCTTACTGATCAGTGGAAGGATGAGGCTGGAGTTCTGCCTTAGACTGAGTGACATCAACAGGTACTGGTTCCAACACAACAATGGTCTCATTCTTCTTGTATTGCCGTAGAAACTGTTGAAATTTCAATTGCTTTTTGAAGGAACCATCAAAGAGGAAAGCAACCATGGCTTCAGTGAGTCCACAATACACCGTTTCTCGATCCACTTCATTTTCTGAACACATATGCAAAATTACAACACAGATATGGACGAATAACTATAACACACACAGAGACTTGCATGCGCTCAAATGTGTAGAAGATGAGAATCGTGTGGCAGTTTAAACCTAAGACAGCCACCTACCCAGCCTTTAACGTGCTTAGTGTAGTCAGCTAGTTTACAGTATAGTACAGTAATTTATGTTATAAATAGTTAGCTAACAGTATTAGTATGAAGAGAAAGGTAAAAGTCGGGTTACTTAACCCTGAATTTTCTTTCTTGTTCTTTGTTAATCTGTATTACAGCTTCATTTATTTTTTTAATTAGTTCATCCGTGGTCAAACTCGACAAAGATGGACAATTAATTGACATTTTCTCTCATTTCAAACACTTCAACTCGCATGGAAGAAAGCGCAACTCAACGGTAGAATAATGAATAATGAAGTGAGAGCACTGATCTATATAAATATAGAATGTATTATGTTATGTTATATGTTATGTTGTCATGTCATGTCATGTCATGTCATGTCATATCATATCATATCATATCATATCATATCATTTTATATTATATTATATAGTAATGCCGGTAAACAATGCCAGTAAATGTGCTGTTCAAAACAATGTAATGAAGACTAGCTAAAATCCCAGCTAAGTTATTAATAAAACTTATATAGGTTATACTGGCCAAGAAATGGATGGAAATTTACCACTGTACCTTTAATTTCAATATACACACTTTTTATTTTAATTAAGATTTTGTGATCTGTGATTTGCATAATTTGTCTGTACCTTAAGCTTGTTATAAGTACAATTATGTACCCTTTGTTGTAAGAACTGATTTTGTATCTTTAAATTAAAACAAAGGTCCACAGTTGTCACCCAAAGGACCATTTCCTGTACACTTGTGGTAAATGTACTTTAAGGTACAGAAACAATACCTCTATTTGTGTGTGTGTGTGTGTGTGTGTGGTGTCAGTGGTGGTATGATACAGCACATGGACTGGTTAAGTAGACTTTTGGTCATTTGATTTTTTTGCTAAAGCAATATGCTGTAAATTTACAAAGTTACAACGTTACAACAAAATATAACAGTTAGGCTGCAAGCTGCACTCATATTGTCTCACAAAAAATCATGAAACTTTGTGGTTTATAGCTCTAGGCATTTAAGGTCATAAAACCCCTTTAGTTTCAACCAAAACTATATATAAAGTCAGCAACATAAATCACACACACAAAGAATCAAACACAAAATTGTACTTTTAATTTATTTTCATTTTTATTACATTTAATACTGATAAAGACTTAGTTCTTTGTTTCAAATCATTATGCTTTAGCATTACACAAATGTATTAGGTTAAAAGTTTGAAAAATCATACAGCCTCACTATAAATTGATTAAATTATTCTGCAAAAAATATTAAAAGGTGTTAAAAAAAAAAAAAAGAATTAGAAGGTGCAAACAAATATAAAAACAGACTCCAAGAATAAGCAAATTTTTTTGTTCTTTATATAGTTTGGTTTAAAATGCAATGTCTGTGATAGGCTATCAGAAAAGTACATCAAATCACTCAGACCTCTATGTCTTCAAGGAACTAAGTATCGTCTGATCCAGCTCTTTGCTGTTGTAGAGCCAGAGCAGAGAAAGCATACAGGAACGGATTCACACAACTGTTAATAAAAATCAGACCTAAAGAGATAGTGTGCATATATTGCAGAATCGACTAGTCTGTGATTCTGACGCAATGCAGCAATGATGATCACAATGTTGGAGATTTGAAACGGGATCCAAAAAATGAAGAAGCAAATCACAATTCTGGTCACAATCTTTATCAGTGAATTACTGCTAAAGAAAGCTGAGTTATTAACCTTCTGGTAAAGGCGAAAGTAGCAGAAAGCTACTATGGTGAATGAAACCACAAACATTACAAGCTCCCAGATTGAAGGAGCCAAACTTTCAGCATTGTTAATATAGCGAACACAGTGATTGTCCAGGCTTAGAGTTTGATGTACGAGAGCATAGCACGAAAAAACTGCACTTAACATCCACATCCCAATCAAAAGGATCTTCTTTCCTTTTCTGCCAATCTTGTTCCATTTCTCAGGATGCAGCACTTGCATGTATCGCTGAATGCTCATCACTATCACACACAGTACGCTGCAGTAGAAGCTTAAGTACACCATATAGGTGAGAAGCTTACACAGGGTCAAGTCAAAGACCCAGCCATGCAGAAAATCCAAAATCCAAACCGGCAGAGAAATCAGAGTGAGTAGATCTGATACAGCCAGGCTTAGCATCAGTCTCGGGGTGAAACTGTCTGTCTTCAGCCATCCAGCAAGACGCACCATTACAAAATATTGGCAATATTACCAGGGACTCCCAGTATGAAGCAAACTGCCATCACACTACTGGCAATCCGGTATTCAGTTGAGATAGGAGCTGGGGGCGAGCTGTTGGAGGAGATGACCTGCTCCATGGTTAGAGCTTTGGTGTAACAAGGTGTAGGCTCAATATAATAAAAGAAGCAGAAGTGAAGAAGTCTGTGGTTTCTTATGTAGATAATAATAATTTAAAAAAAAAACTTGTGGTGTCGAAAGATACATGCAAGGAAGTTACAGCGGAAAAAGTCCAGCAATGTATTTTACGTTACTTCATCATGGTGGATTAACTCAAAATGCAGACATTGGTCATAAAGGACCTTTCCTTTTCTGCCAAGCTTGGTCCATTTCTTAGGACGCAGTCAGTACTTATTGTTTTGCCAGCTGCGGTTGTGAGCCAGACATGAAATGGTTGAAAGGGAGTGTTTAGTATCTGTTTAGACATGTGTATTATGAAATACTCTATTGCAGAAGATTAACAGCAGAGTCAGCTACATGACTAATACATTCAATAGTTCACTGCTGTGCTAGTGAGCTATTTATATCATTATAAAGAACAGTGATCCTGATGGTAAGGGGGTGCATGCAAGTGGTAAAGGAAGCAGAATAAATCTACTTCGTTATATGAAGCAATATTCTACATCAACAGCACAAAACTACAGTGGGATCTTTTTCTTTGGCTTTTATGACTAACATTTTGATATTGTTTTGTTGAATGATATGGATTTGAGATTTAGAGAGGTACGCATGTGATTTATTTTAATCGGTAATCTGTATTTTAATTGTCCTTTAAAATTAAATGCATTTAAATGAAATCCATACAATGTGCTTGTGAATTCCATTGTCATCAGCATGCTTTCAGAGCTGTAAATTTATGAATATGACTTTTCCTCCATATTGATTTCCCTGACCCATAAGTGATTTCAAAGTTTGACACTTGGTAAAACAGATAACAGTCTACAAATAGACAGTCTACACCTTCCTGTAACTTACTGGTGTGGTCATTGTGGGTATTGGGTTGCTACTCATAAAGAAAACCATTAGGTGGCATGTGCTACTCTTTTTGTGCAGTATCTCGTCTCAGGAAGGAACTGTTGATGTGTGTGTGTGTGTGGTGTCAGTGGTGATATGATACAGCATATGGACTGGTTAAGCAGACTTTTGGCCATTTGATTTATTTGCTGAAGCAATATACAAGAAGTTATAACAGTTAGGCTGCAAGTTGCACTCATGTTGTCTTACAAAAAAAATCAGGAATCTTTATTGTGGTTTATAGCACTTAAGGTCATAAAACCCCTTTCAGTTTCCACCGAAACTATACATAGTCTGCAGCGTAAAGCACACTCACAAAGAGTCAAACAAAAAACTGTACTTTTAATAAATGTTACTAATACTGATTAACAGATTTTTTGACTGATTAACATTTTTCACTTTTTAGAAAGATATACTCCTTTGTCATTATGCTTTATCATTGAAAAAACATATTAGGTAGATTAAAAGTTAATAATAATAATAATAATAAAACAACAGCCTCACTATAAATTGATTAAATTATTATTGATTAAATAAATCTGCCAAAAATATTAGAAGGTGTAAAAATAAAATAAAAACAGACTGCAAGAATAAGCAAAATTATTTCTATAACTTTATGAAGTTTGCCTTAAAATGCAATGTCTGATAGGCTATCAGAAAAGTACATCAAATCACTCAGACCTCTGTCTTCAAGGAACTAAGTGTCATCTGGTCCAGCTCTTTGCTGTTGTAGAGCCAGAGCAGAGAAAGCATACAGGAACGGATTCACACAACTGTTAATAAAAATCAGACCTAAAGAGATAGTGTGTGCATATTTTGCAGAGTTTAACAGTCTGAAATCCAAACGCAATGCAGCAATGATGATCACAATGTTGCAGATTTGAAACGGGATCCAAAATGTGAAGAAGCAAATCACAATTCTGGTCACAATCTTTATAAATGAGTTACTGCTAAAGAAAGCTGAGTTATTAAGCTTCCGGTAAAGGTGAAAGTAGCAGTAAGCTACTATGGTGAATGCAACGACAAACATTACAAGCTCCCAGATTGAAGGAGCCAAACCTTGATCATCGTTAGAATAGCGAGTACAGTGATGGTCCGGGCATAGATGTTGATGTACAAGAGCATAGCATGAAAAAACTGCACTTAAAATCCACATCCCAATCAAAAGGATCTTCTTTCCTTTTCTGCCAAGCTTGTTCCATTTCTCAGGATGCAGCACTTGCATGTATCGCTGAATGCTCATCAATATCACACACAGTACACTGCAGTAGAAGCTTAAGTACACCATATAGGCAAGAAGCTTACACAGGGTCAAGTCAAAGGCCCAGCCATGCAGATAATCCAATATCCAAACCGGCAGAGAAATCAGAGTGAGTAGATCTGATACAGCCAGGCTTAGCATCAGTCTCGGGGTGAAGCTGTCTGTCTTCAGCCATCCAGCAAGACGCACCATCACAGCAATATTACCAGGGACTCCCAGTATGAAGCAAACTCCCATCACACTACTGGCAATCCGGTATTCAGTTGAGACAGGAGCAGGGAGCGAGCTGTTGGAGGAGTTGAGCTGCTCCATGGTTAGAGCTTTGGTGTAACAGGCTGTAGGCTCAATATAATAAAAGAAGCAGAAGTGAAGAAGTCTGTGGTTCCTTATGTAGAAATCAGAGTGAGTAGATCTGATACAGCCAGGCTTAGCATCAGTCTCGGGGTGAAGCTGTCTGTCTTCAGCCATCCAGCAAGACGCACCATTACTGCAATATTACCAGGGACTCCCAGTATGAAGCAAACTCCCATCACACTACTGGCAATCCGGTATTCAGTTGAGACAGGAGCTGGGAGCGAGCTGTTGGAGGAGATGAGCTGCTCCATGGTTAGAGCTTTGGTGTAACAGGCTGTAGGCTCTATATAATTAAAGAAGCAGAAGTGAAGAAGTCTGTGGTTCCTTATGTAGATTTAAAAAAAAAACTTGTGGTGTCAAAAGATACATGCAAGGAAGTTATGGTGGAAGTCCAGCAATGTATTTTACGTTACTTCATCATGGTGGATTATACACTATATTGCCAAAAGTATTCGCTCACCTGCCTTGACTCGCATATGAACTTAAGTGACATCCCATTCCTAATCCATAGGGTTCAATATGACGTCGGTCCACCCTTTGCAGCTATAACAGCTTCAACTCTTCTGTGAAGGCTGTCCACAAGGTTTAGGAGTGTGTTTATGGGAATTTCTTCTTCCAGAAGAGCATTTGTGAGGTCACACACTGATGTTGGACGAGAAGGCCTGGCTCTCAGTCTCCGCTCTAATTCATCCCAAAGGTGTTCTATCGGGTTGAGGTCAGAACTCTGTGCAGGCCAGTCAAGTTCATCCACACCAGACTCTGTCATCCATGTCTTTATGGACCTTGCTTTGTGCACTGCTGCACAGTCATGTTGGAAGAGGAAGGGGCCAGCTCCAAACTGTTCCTACAAAGTTGGGAGCATGGAATTGTCCAAAATGTCTTGGTATGCTGAAGCATTCAGAGTTCCTTTCACTGGAACTAAGGGGCCAAGCCCAGCTCCTGAAAAACAACCCCACACCATAATCCCTCCTCCACCGAACTTTACACTTGGCACAATGCAGTCAGACAAGTACCGTTCTCCTGGCAACCGCCAAACCCAGATTCGTCCATCAGATTGCCAGATGGAGAAGCGCGATTCGTCACTCCAGAGAACGCGTCTCCACTGCTCTAGAGTCCAGTGGCGGCGTGCTTTACACCACTGCATCCGATGCTTTGCATTGCACTTGGTGATGTATGGCTTGGATGCAGCTGCTCGGCCATGGAAACCCATTCCATGAAGCTCTCTGCGCACTGTTCTTGAGCTAATCTGAAGGCCACATGAAGTTTGGAGGTCTGTAGCGATTGACTCTGCAGAAAGTTGGCGACCTCTTCACACTATGCGCCTCAGCATCCGCTGACCCCGCTCCGTCAGTTGACGTGGCCTACCACTTCGTGGCTGAGTTGCTGTCGTTCCCAAACACTTCCACGTTCTTATAATACAGCTGACACTTGACTGTGGAATATTTAGGAGTGAGGAAATTTCACGACTGGATTTGTTGCACAGGTGGCATCCTATCACAGTTCCACGCTGGAATTCACTGAGCTCCTGAGAGCGACCCATTCTTTCACAAATGTTTGTAAAAACAGTCTGCATGCCTAGGTGCTTGATTTTATACACCTGTGGCCATGGAAGTGATTGGAACACCTGATTCTGATTATTTGGATGGGTGAGCGAATACTTTTAGCAATATAGTGTAGCTCAAGATGCATACATTGGTCATAAAGGACCTTTCCTTTTCTGCCAAGCTTGGTCCATTTCTTAGGACGCAGTCAATACTTATTGTTTTGCCAGCTGTGGTTGTGAACCAGACATGAAATGGTTAAGAGGGAAAAGAAATTGTTTAGTATCTATTTAGACATGTGTATTATGAAATACTCTATAGCAGAAGATTAACAGCAGAGTCAGCTACATGACTAATACATTCAATAGTTCACTGCTGTGCTAGTGAGCTATTTATGGCATTATACTGGATATTCTGCACCCAACATTAACAAAATTCAGTTAATATGTAGAATGTTTCAATTCCTTCCGAACTTAAGAACAATAACAGTAATTAGTCAGTTTACAATGCAAAATGCATAGGCAGTGTTTAACAAGTGTTTATAAGAACAAGTACCACTTAGGAGTATAAAATACAGAACATTAGCAATTCATTTTATCTCATATACTGGATATTCTTTATAAAATAAAATTTCATATATAATTCTTATATACATGTATGAAATCAAAATTGCACTTTGGGCAATGGTACAGTTGAGGCATGAGGATCTAATACAAAAGATTAATCATCTGGAGTAAAGTTATTGGCAGCGGCTTGCCTCCCTCTTCCACAATGTCGAAAATGCGCCTTTGAGGGAAAGTCAGTGTGTTTTTCAGGTGTGGTGGATATGCAATGTTGAAAGCAAAATACATACAGAAGGCTGTTATGAAGGCTTCATCAAGGCTGGTGCACTGGCACACTTCTACACCATCTACTTTCACCACACTGAGCCCTCTTCCAATGCCATTTTCCAGTCATCATCCAGTAGTTGTATGGTTGGAAAGGGTGTAGCAGGATCCCCCTACATAAAAGAAAACAAAAAGAATTTTTTTCAAATAAATAATCTTCAAATATACATATATTTTTCAATTTCAAGTAACTGTGCATTAAACGATTTGAATGGAGACATGGAGGCAAAGAACCACCCGACGCACAGCACATTTAAATCATTTAATGCACAGCTAGCCGTGGATTATCCCACTTATGCCATGTAAATTCTGGCAAATGACCATGTCAAAGATGTTAATAATGTTTGCACTGCAAGTTACATTCACAAAGATGAATAAATACTGTAATGTATTGATTATTGTTTGTTTACATTTGTTAAAACTAACATTAACCACTATAACCTTATAGTAAAGTGTTACCATTTTTTAGAAATTTTTAGTTTATTTCAGTGACAGTAACTGATGTAGTCAATTTCACAATATCCAAAATTATAACATTATTACCCTGTAATGTTCAGGGTTTTTTTCCGCTATACTTACTCCAGCAGGTGTACTTAAGTATGGATATTTTCTGAGTACATCCTCCACAGACATTCCTTCCATGATCTCTCGAAGTCTCCAGGTGAATGTTTGTGCCATGCGGTCTTTAACAGTTCGACATGTCTGGAGGTTTCTTCCGACACTTTGTAGAGCATTTACATGGGCGTCAATAGACATTAAATCCTCCCCAACACAAGTTTCCTTCATTAGAACAGAAACAGATAATGCTTAGACTGTGACAGATAATGACAGACAGATATGAGAAACATCTACTCACAAAAAAATTGGGGGGAAAAAACAAAACTAACCTGCATAAACAATGAGACCTAATGTTCAGTTAGTGAAAAAAGATTTAAATGTCTGTAGTATCTGACTTACATTGTCCTGCACTAAGCAAAAGTGTAAAAGTGATTAACAGGTTAAAAATAAATTATGCATATAGCAATGGGCTTACATATGCTATACTAGCTGGCTTTCGACACAAACTTGCTGATGCACTGCTGACTCTGGGCCACTTTGTATGGCCAAACTTCTCTTTCAGCTTTCTGACTTCACTGTCGCCGACAAGTGGTGCACATTCTGCTTTAAATTTCCGCTTTACGGACATGTTCCAGGTGTGCTAGTAAAAAACACACATTTGACTATTTGGCATTTTCCATCAAGTAAAGATTAGGTAACAATCTTGTGTAGCTAGAGATAAATCAACAGTTTAAAAACAATGCAACTTACATACCATTTCCTTCCTTATCTCTCAGGAAAGGGTATTTCACAATCAGTGCCGTGGCAACTTTAATATACGCTGCATTAGTTGGATACCTAGCGCAAAGGCAGAAGCAAACTCTAAATCAATCTCTTGGTTTTGTCTAATGGTCTTCATAGATTGTAAATTAATAGTAATGCAGTTGTAGTAGCAGAGATGGTAATAATTGTTAGACTTACAGGGTGTTTTCTGCCATCATTTCATACAGCATTCTGATTATTTTGTTGCATACTTTTGGCACTGTGTGACACAGTCCCTCGGAATCAAGTCTCACCTGGACATCTTTGAGAAAGGTTGGAAAGACAGTCACAACAGGTAGTCCCATGTGAGCTGCTTCACCACTGCAAAAAAACATAAATACATCATTGACCAATTGTGGGTAGATCCTATTGCATAAAGAGACATAAAATTCAATTTTTCTTTTATTGATTTCAGGAATTAAATTTAGTAATGCCAAAGAAAAATTGCCAATTTGAAAGAAAATCATTAGGTGGCATGTGCTACACTTTTTGTGCAGTATCTCTTCTCTTGAGTGAACTGGTGGGTGGGTGTGTGTGATGGTGGTCAGCACCTGGACTTGTTAAGCAGACTATGGTCATTTTATTTATTTGCTGATTCAATTAATTGGCAAAAAACCCTATAAAAACAGACTGCAAGATTAAGCAAAATTATTTCTATAACTTTTATATGGTTTGCCTTAAAAATGCAATGTCTGTCATAGGCTGTCAGAAAAGTACATAAAATAACTTAGACCACTGCATTTTCAAGGTACTATGCCTCATCTGTTCCAGCTGTTTGCTGTTGTAGATCCGAAGCAAAGAAAGCATACAGGAACGGATTCACACGACTGTTAATGAAAATCAGAGCTGTACTTGTCAGCCGAGTATGACCAAAATTTTATAAGGGCTTTGTTCAACCGACTACAGCACCTAGGGTATAAACTGAGACCCAGGAACTCATTAAAATAGGTTCGTTATCAGGGGGTGAAACAGTGGAAAACAAACACCCGACAAAAATTCAAATACAACAATTTTACAATTCAGGAATCACCAAAGGATAAAAAGGGAATCAAAGTCCAGAGTCCAAAGTCCATGCTCGGTAAGCAGTCCCAATTGCAGCTGGGCATCAGAAATCCCAGCCATCATCCCTTAACTCTCAATTCCCAATAAAGCTACGGGGATGGTGCTAAAATGCTGGAAAAATAAAACAAGAAAGCACTGCCAGTATCCAACGTTACATCGCACAGCACTTAATATTTACACAGGTTTGCCATCTACTGGTGGAACTAGTATATCCTAAAAGATAAAAATTGAACAAACTAAAATCACTTATTTAATAAAATTATCCAATCAGATTGTGAACTTGCTTTCTTCTTTGAGGGTGAGTGAAGGGAATGCTAATAGGCCACTGGAATAGACAGACATTCGGAAGCAGTATTTTAGGGACCGTCGACAAATTTCTGTACGAATGAAATTGTATTGTTACTTACCTGGCTACATGCCCTAGTTATTGTAATTTCTTCTTAAATATACATATGTCATGCATCATTGCATACTGTTTTTGTTTATTTATTAATAAGGTTGGAAACCCTTACAAGGTACACCTCTTTGTATCCTAAGAAATGTCTTCATTGTTTTACTGTAATTTTTATTTTTAAAAAAACAATATTTCTTCAATAGCTTCTAGGTCATGTGACCCTGTGACCCAAAACTAGTACCAAAATAATCTAATTGGACACCCACACAAGGTACATCTCTGTATCCAAAGAAATGTCTTTGTTGATACTAATTTTAATTCCATTAAGTCACTATTTCTTCAATAGCTTCTAGGTCATGTGACCCTGTGACCCCAAACTAGTACCAACATAATCTACTTGATCACCCCTACAAGGTACACCACATGCTATCCCAAATTATGTTTCTGCTGATATTTACCTAATATCTTTTTTAATGAATAACTACACTACAAAAAGTTAAGGATATTTGGGTGGAATTTATGGTAAATGTAAAAAGTCCACACTACAGTTCATAGTACAGTATTATATCATGAAAGTAGGGCATTTAAGTAGAAGCATGCAGTGGTGATTTCCTCATCTCAAACAATTTATTGAAACAAAAGCCCACAACAGTGCTGGGTATACCACAACAAAAAATGCAATGTCTCAATAATTTGTCATGCACCCTTGACCATCAATTACACATTGACAACGACATCTCATGCTGTTCACAAGTCGACTTATTGTCTGCTGAGGCATGGCATTCCACTCTTCTTGAAGGGCGGCCCTCAGGTCATTGAGGTTCTGGGGTGCAGGGTTACGAGCCTCTACACAGTGACTAAGCTGATCCCATAGGTTTTCTATGGGATTCAGGTCTGGAGAAAGTGCAGGCCACTCCATTTGAGGCGCCCCAGCCTCCAGCAGCCGTTCCCTAATGATGCGACCTCAATGAGCTGGAGCATTGTCATCCATGAAGATGAAATTAGGCCTGTGTTGTTCATGCAATCCACAATGACTGGATTAATGATGTTATTCAGGTAGTATTGGCTTGTCACTGTACCATTCACAAGATGTAGGGCAGTTCTGCACCAAAGGCTCATCTGGTGACAACAGTGGCTGATGCATAGCACTCTCCTTGACATCTCCAACATCGTTGGCAGCCATCATTTCTGCTCAACGTGAATCAACATTCATCAGAGAACAGCACTGAGGCCCACTGGTCCCTCATCCAGTGTAAATGCTCCCTGGCCTGGTGGTGTGGTCAGGAACCCTTGCAGGTCGTCTAGCACGCAGACCCCATTTCAGTGGTCTGACATGACACTTAGGTGCCTCTCACCTCCCTTAAATGTGCCTGGATTTGAGTGGTATTCTGCAGGGCACTGTTCACAATGAAGCGGTCATCAACGTGGGATATGGCCAAAGGACGTCCACTTCTATGCCTTTCTGTGACTCTTCCAGTCTCCCTGTATCTCTGTCACAACCTGTTGACACTCTGTGCGACTCTAAGCTCAGTGGCCACTTCCCTCTGAGAACATCCTGTTTGAAGCCTCACAGTGGCGAGGTACTGTTGATCAGTTGTTATGTGTGGTCTTGGTCTCATGATGTCAAAATGTGAACAGCATGAAGAGGACTGTTTAAATACCAATTCTAATTGAACCAGAAAATTTATTGGTCGATTCATGGATCAAACACCAGTTGTGAATTTTGCCGTTAAGCACCTTGTTAGAGAACAGCAAGTTATGCAAAAAGTACTGAAACACTGAACAGTTGGACATGTGCATTCAAAAGTGTAGAGACGGTCAAATTAAGTTCACCTGTAAAGGTTATAGTGCATTTTAGGTGCATCCTGAAATTTCACCTGAAAGCTAAATATCCTTAACTCTTTGTGAGTAGTCTACATATGTTGTTAGACTGAGACCCAGGAGTGGGGTCCAGGTCCAGGTTATAAAACCTGATAAAGGTGTGCAGAGAGGACCAGCCTGCCGCAGCACAAATCTCCTGGAGAGGAACACCGCCTGGCACCACACAGAAAGTGAGAGGCCAGAGGGTGCCTACCTAGGGAGGCACAGAAGACAAGGGCATGGTTCGCAGCAATAGCAGCCACATACACCTTTAAAGAAGAGACCGACAGGCTGCAAGAAAGGCGAGACTGTAGGAATCCCAGCACTGTACCGATCGGGCAGTGCACTGGGTCCTGCTTGTGCTGAATGCACCAAAGACTAAGAAGCCTTCACTTTAGAGCATACAGCTTCCTAGTCTAGGACGCTCTTGCATTCAGCAAAGTCTCCACAACCTTTGATGAGAGGCCTGCCTCTAGGAACTGGTCCACCTCAGGGGCTAGACCCAGAGCTTCCACATCTCCGGAAGGGGGTGGAGAATTGCCCCTCGCGCCTGAGAGAGGAGATCTTTCCTGATGGGAATCTCACAAGGAGCGTCGTCTAGGAGGGAGACAAGGTCCGCAAACCAAACTCGAGTGGGCCAGTGGGGACCCACTTGAAGAAGGTGGACCCCATTGTGGCGCACTCTGGCTAGGACTTCTGGGAGCAGAGCTACCAGGGGAAAGGCATACAGACGCAGCCTCGGCCAGGTCTGTACCAGAGCATCCAGGCCCAGAGGGGCTGGATGAGAGAGGGAGTACCACAGCAGACAGTGTGCCGACCCCTTCGGAGACGAACAGATCCATTTCCGCTTGACTGTAAATCTGCCAGACGGTCTTCACCACCTGAGGGTGGAGCTGCCACTCCCCAGGCCTCAGCACCTGTCTCAGCAGGAAGTCTGCCTCCCGATTTATGTGCCCTGAAATTAAAACCGTTCTTAGCGAAAGAAGTCTGGTCTCTGCCCAGAGCAGGATCTGCTGCGCCAACTTGAACAGAGGGCGCGGATGCAGATTGCCCTGACGGTTGATGTAAGCAACCACTGTGGTGCTGTCTGGCAGCACATGGAAGCCCCTGAGTTGTGGAAGAAAGTGTTTCAGTGCTAGAAACACAGCCCTCATCTCCAGGCAATTAATGTGCCACATTAGATCCCTTGCACCTAATTGTTAATGAAATGATCTCAGATTATAGTCTTGATGCACTCTGCATTACTGAAACCTGGCTTAGACATAATGAATACATTGGTCTGAATGAGTCTACTCCGTCAGGATATTTCTATAAGCATTCGTCAGATTGGTCGTGGAGGTGGTGTTGCAATTATCTATAACAATTTTCTTACTCAGAAAACAGGACCCAGCACCTCATTCGAAGTGCTTATCCTTAATGTTGCACTCACTGACATACATAAAAAATCCCCGCAATCTCTTGCTCTGGCCACTGTATATAGACCCCCGGTGCCCTACGCTAATTTTCTTAAAAAATTTGCACATCTACTGTCACATTTATTGATTAATTTTGACAAAGTGTTGATTGTAGGAGACTTTAACATTCATGGAGATGATGCCAATGATGCTTTAGGACTCGCATTTTTGGACTACTAAATCCCTTTGGGGTTAAACAAAACATTAATAGACCAACTCATCGTTTTAATCATACACTAGATTTAATTATATCACATGAAACAGATGTCACTAATATAGATATCCTACCTCAAAGCAATGGTATAACAGACCATCACCTCTGAGTGTACACTCTACCTGTAGAACAAATTATATTCAAATTTTATTCATCACATACAAAATCATACACAGAACGACATGCAGTGAAATGCTTTTTATGACTGTCCTACATTTGAAGAAAGAAAAGAGTAAAAATTAAAGTGTGTGGACATGAAAAATAAAGGAATATAGTTAAAAATATATAGAGAAAAATAGGGAAAATTAAATGTAGAAATTAAAGACAAAATAGTTGTGAAAAACCAATAGTCATCGGATATGCATATGCAAATATATGTGTATATATATATATATATATATACATATATATATATATATATATATACACACACACACACATGTATATAAATATGAATATAAACAGTAAATAACAGTAAATATAATATAAAAATATAAAATTAAAATAAAAAATGTAAATATAAAAATATAATATAGTATAATATATAGTATATATAAAATAAAATAACATAAAAATAACACAGTTACGCTTATACACAGTTAAGAAGTAACAATAACCAAAAGAGGAAAAAAGGCAAATGAGGAGGCTTAGCCAAACCATACAGTACAGGAACTCCTGGTGGAGGTGTGCATTTCAAGATTCCACAGCTGGGGGTTCTGTAGAAATAACTCAGGTAATCTAATATAATCCAACACAGGAAAATCTGATATCATCCAGCATGGGTAAATCCAATATAATCCAGCACGGGAAAATCCAGTATAATCCAGCACGGGAAAAGCCGGTAAATCCAGCGTGGGGAAACACTTAGGCAGAAGGAAAGAACACCGGGTAAGTCACCTAATACCAGCTGATGAGTGAGCGGGTTGACTGTGCCTTATAGTTTCAAGTAAATGGGGTGCAGGTGCAGGTGATCAGTACTCTGGTGATTGGGGGCGTGGTTGAGTGGTGGGAACTGTGGCTGTGGTAGATACGCCCATGACAATATACACTATATTGCCAAAAGTATTCGCTCACCCATCCAAATAATCAGAATCAGGTGTTCCAATCACTTCCATGGCCACAGGTGTATAAAATCAAGCACCTAGGCATGCAGACTGTTTTTACAAACATTTGTGAAAGAATGGGTCGCTCTCAGGAGCTCAGTGAATTCCAGCGTGGAACTGTGATAGGATGCCACCTGTGCAACAAATCCAGTCGTGAAATTTCCTCGCTCCTAAATATTCCACAGTCAACTGTCAGCTGTATTATAAGAACGTGGAAGTGTTTGGGAACAACAGCAACTCAGCCACGAAGTGGTAGGCCACGTAAACTGACGGAGCGGGGTCAGCGGATGCTGAGGCGCATAGTGTGAAGAGGTCGCCAACTTTCTGCAGAGTCAATCGCTACAGACCTCCAAACTCCATGTGGCCTTCAGATTAGCTCAAGAACAGTGCGCAGAGAGCTTCATGGAATGGGTTTCCATGGCCGAGCAGCTGCATCCAAGCCATACATCACCAAGTGCAATGCAAAGCGTCGGATGCAGTGGTGTAAAGCACGCCGCCGCTGGACTCTAGAGCAATGGAGATGCGTTCTCTGGAGTGACGAATCGCGCTTCTCCATCTGGCAATCTGATGGACGAGTCTGGGTTTGGCGGTTGCCAGGAGAACGGTACTTGTCTGACTGCATTGTGCCAAGTGTAAAGTTTGGTGGAGGGGGGATTATGGTGTGGGGTTGTTTTTCAGGAGCTGGGCTTGGCCCCTTAGGTCCAGTGAAAGGAACTCTGAATGCTTCAGCATACCAAGACATTTTGGACAATTCCATGCTCCCAACTTTGTGGGAACAGTTTGGAGCTGGCCCCTTCCTCTTCCAACATGACTGTGCACCAGTGCACAAAGCAAGGTCCATAAAGACATGGATGACAGAGTCTGGTGTGGATGAACTTGACTGGCCTGCACAGAGTCCTGACCTCAACCTGATAGAACACCTTTGGGATGAATTAGAGCGGAGACTGAGAGCCAGGCCTTCTCATCCAACATCAGTGTGTGACCTCACAAATGCGCTTCTGGAAGAATGGTCAAAAATTCCCATAAACACACTCCTAAACCTTGTGGACAGCCTTCCCAGAAGAGTTGAAGCTGTTATAGCTGCAAAGGGTGGACCGACGTCATATCGAACCCTATGGATTAGGAATGGGATGTCACTTAAGTTCATATGCAAGTCAAGGCAGGTGAGCGAATACTTTTGGCAATATAGTGTATATGGCAAATATAAATGTCCAATTGAACAGGAATATCAGGGAGTAAAGTGACGGTGCAGTGTGCACACAAAGATGTACAGAAAAATGTACAACGAGTGTGGTTGTTGTGTGTGCAGAGTAGTGCAGAGTATGCAAAGTAGTGCAACTATTCCGTGTGCGACGATCAGCTGAATGTCATCTCGTGTGGGGAAAGTCCAGGTTCTAGGTGTTCTGGTTGAGGGCTCTCTGTGTTTGCCTTCAAGGAACAGAAACGTTTCCCTGACCTCAACAGAGAGAAGAATCCATTGTTGGGATGGCTGAGATCCTTCATTATCTTCCTGGACTTGGTTCAGCACCTCTTGCTGCATATAGTGTCCAGGTCAGGAAGCTCGGTATGGATGGTACGCTCGGCTGATTGCACCACCCTCTGGAGAGTTTGCCTGTCCTGCTTGGTGCTGTTTCCATACCAGACTGTGATACTTCCCGTCAGGATGCTCTCAGTGGTGCAGGTGTAGAATGTCTTTAGCACCTCTGAGGGCAGTTTAAAGTCCTTTAGGCGTCTAAGATGATAGAGACGCTGCCGGGCCTTCTTCACCAGGGTGTTAACGTGACAGGACCATGTCAGGTCCTGCGTGATGTAAACACCTAGGTACCGGAAACTGTCCACTCTCTCCATTGGAGTCCCATTGATAGTGAGGGGCTGGTAATTCCTCTCCTGCTTTATGCTGAAGTCCACTATCAGCTCCTTAGTCTTGCTGATGTTCAGGAGGAGATTGTTGACCTGGCACCATGTCTCCAGGTTTTTAATCTCCTCTAGATAGGCCATCTCGTCATTATTGGAGATCAGGCACGCCACCACAGTATCGTCCGCAAACTTAACGATGTTGGTGGAGCTGGAAGTGGCCACACAGTCATAGGTGTTCAGTGAGTACAGCAGGGGGCTCAGAACACAACCCTGGGGGTCTCCAGTGCTGAGGGTGAGTGAGGGTGAGACATGGTTGCCCAACCGTACTGCCTGAGTCACAGGCCGTCAGGACCTGACCCGTGATGCCATCTGGTCCTGGTATTCACTCTCCTGAATGCCTTTCTCATGTCATGCTCCAAGATGATGAACGCGTTTTCCTCTCCAGCATGCTCCATGTGTGTGCTGCCAATAGCACTGTTAGCACTGCTAATGCTGTTAGCTCTGTGAGCTGCAGCCTCGAAGCAAGCGTAAAAGGTGTTTAGCTCGTCTGCCAGAGAAGCGTCCACATTCACCGATCTGGAAGATGTTGTTTGGTAGTCCGTCATTGTTCTTAGTCCCTGCCACAGACTCCTAGAGCCACTCTGTTGAAATTGTGACTCTAGTTTCTGTCCAGAGCACTGCATCGCCTCCTTCACCACTCTGCACAAGCTGTAGGATGCAGCTTTATACTCCTCCGTGTTTCCACTGGCAAGCCCCATGTTGTACGCAGCGGAGCGGGATCTCAGAGCATCATGGACGGATGTATCCACCCATGGCTTCTGATTAGGAAACGTTTTGTTGATAGTCTTGTGAACTGTATCACCTGCTAGTTTCCCAATGAATCCCACAACTGCTTCCATAAACATGTTGACGTCATCAGAGCTGCGCCGAAACATGTCCCAGTCTGCATCATCCAAAGCGTCCTATAGAGCGGCCACCGATTTTTCCATTCAGCGTGAGGCCTCCCTCCGAGCTGGAACTTGCTTGAGCCTTTGTTTATATTTTGGCATGAGGAAGATGGCAGCGTGGTCAGACTTCCCAAATGGGGGGCAAGATTGTGCCTTGTAGCTGTCTCTGCACTGTGTGTAGCAGTGGTCCAGTGTCCTTTCATCCCTAGTGGGGCAGCTGATAAAAGTTTGTCCCGGTGCTGAGTCTGGTGCTGTGTGAGTGCTTCATGCAGCTCGCATAAAGCAGTGTCCATGTCCGCCTGAGGTGGAATATAAATGGCACTGACTATGACCCATGTAAACTCCCGAGGAAGATAAAAAGGACAACATTTGATGGTCAATAGTTCCAGGTTGGGTGTGCAGGAACGTGTGAGAGGAACAATGCTCGCGCTGTTGCACCAGCTACTGTTCACCATTAAACACATGCTGCCTCCCCTTGACTTCCCCAATTCCAGTGTTCTGTCCATGTGGTGAACCGAGAAGAACTCCGGCACCGGCACCGCTGGGTTCAGCCATGTCTCAGTGAAGCAGAGGAGATCCCGAATGTCTCTCTGGAACCCTGAGGTCATCGAGCTTGTTCTCCAGAGACTGGACATTGCCAAGCAGAATGCTAGGCAGAGGTGTACGGTGTGCACGGGCTCTCAGCCTGTTCCTGACGCCGGCTCGTTTCCCCCGGTGCTGCCGCTTCGGGTCACGTCCTTTGTTCTCCCTCAGGATCTCACTCAGCCAGCTTGGATCCGGGGTTAAAAACGTCAAATTGTGAGAACATTGTAAACCAATAGAAATAAGAGTATCTCTATTGTACCTAATGCACTCCATATTGAAGAATTTGCCAGTTTTACTGAATTGAAAGTTAAATTAAAAAACAAAAACAAAGAAAAAGTGGTAGGAGCAGTCGTAACCTCGAGTGAAAGTGGAGGAAAAACAAATTAGTTTTTAGAATTGCGTATAAAGACCATATGTCCAGCTATAGACAGGCTCTAAAAGCTGTGAGGAATTAATAATGTTTAGAAACGGCTCTCCAGCTGTATGTATCACTACTTTCAGCAGTCTAGTTGGAATTGGATCTAACAAACACAATGTTGATTTAGCTGTGGCCTAGGTCTATACAGCTCTTCCTGTCCTATACCTGTAAAGTATTGTAGCTCTAGATGTGGAGCTTTAGGCTGGACTGGATCACGGGATGCTGTCAAAGGTTGAACATCCATTATTTTGTTCCTTATTCTATCAATTTTTTTTTAAGTCCTCACTACTAAACTGTAATGGAATACTCTCTCCAGATGTCTGAGGTTTTGTTAGTCTAGCCACTGTACTAAATAAGAATCTGGGATTGTTCTGGTTTATTGCTATCAGTTTTCTCAGATGCTCTAGCTATACTTAGGTAACATCCCTAAACATATCAAGTTGACCTCTTCTTAAAAAACCTAAGGTAAACCCTAAAGAAATAACAAATTACAAACCGATTTCAAACCTTCTGTTTATATCTAAAATAGAAAAAGTGGTGTCAGCTCAAATATGCTCCTTCTTACAGGAAAACAACATCTTTGGAGAATTTCAGTCAGGTTTCAGGCCCCATCATAGTACAGAAACTGTGCTAGTTAAAATCACAAATGACCAAGGGTGCATCTCAATTTTAGTCTTACTTGATCTTAGTGCTGCATTCGACACTATAGATCATAATATTCTTGTAGATTGCTTACAAAATCACACAGGTATTCAGGGACAGGCATTAAAATGGTATTTAGCTCCTAAACTTTGGAATAGCCTTCCTGACAGTGTTCTGGGTTCAGACATAGTCTCCCAGTTTAAAAGTAGATTAAAGACATCTCTTTAGCCTGGCATACACATAATTCCTCCCTTAACCTCATACTCCAGTACATCTGATTAAATGCACATTATCATCTAGTTCTGCTAATATTATACAGCAGCTATGCTAATTCCTTTCCATCTGTTCCTTTTTCTACCCATTCTGAGGCATCAGAGAGATTGTGCCAGTTCCAGTAGACAGAGGCCAACCCTGCGAGGACCCTGAGGCATCCAGAGATAGACCAACTTCAGCTGGATTATGTTTCATGAGGTTTTGGGTATATCAAAGCAAAGCTGCCAGCCCTATGTGGACTTTGAGGACAACTTTCTAATTAATACGACCTTCTAATTAATACACACACTAACATTATACATCACACTGTAGAATGTACATAACTGCAAAAAGGACATTGTTCATATCAAACTCTTCTCTGTTTAGAATAAATTATAATCATACTCTCCGGTGTCACCCAACTGAGAATGGGTTTCCCTTTTGATTCTGGTTCCTTTCAAGGTTTCTTCCTCATACCATCTAAGGGACTTTTTCCTTGCCACAGTCACCACAGGCTTGCACACTAGGGATGATTTTGTCTAACATCTAGGACTTTTTACACTATGTTTTTTGTTTCCTATGTTCTGTAAAGCTGCTTTGAAATAATGTTCATTGTTAAAATACAAATAAATACTATACAAATAAAATAAAATAAAATTGAATTGAATTGAGAGTTGAGGGCCTTCCCAAAGACTGTGGGCGGGGTGGCCGTCCGAAACCGCTACCCTGCCCAAAAGTGAAGCATCCATAGAAGGAGTCCCGCGATGATGACATGCCTCTAGAGTGGGACCCAAGGTCAGAAACCTGGGTCTTCCACATAAGAAGGGCAAGAAGCCCGCAGCGCATAACCCTTATGGCACCGAGGGGATGCCCGTGGGGATGAAAGCCGCACCTCTGAGACAGAACCTGAACGGCCACATGTGAATCAGACCCAAAAGCATAACGTTGGCTGCTGCCACCATGAGGCCCAGCCCTCTCTGTGCCTCAGCGACAGGGAGGCTTTGGTCTAGCCGAATAGCATTCACTGCTAACAGTATGGAAGCCACCCGAGCAGGAGATAGACATGCCTGCACCATGGTGGAATCCAAAATTACCCCCAAGAAGGTGGTTCTCTGAGAAGGAGAAAGTACACACTTCTCTGGGTTCAGCCTGAGGCCTAGAGCCGCGTATAGGCAAGCACAGCATCCCGATGACTGGCTGCCATGGCCTACAACTGGGCCAGGACGAGCCAGTCATACAGGAAATTAAGTACACGGATGTCCTGGAGACGCAGCGGTGCCAGGGTAGCATCCGTGCACTTTGTAAAAGTGTGCAGCGACAAGGCTAGACCAAAAAGAAGCACACAATACTGGTAAGCTTGGCCGAAAGCAAACCTGAGGAACTTCCTGTGTTCTGGCCGAATACCTATATGAAAATAGGCATCCTTGAGGTCTACCGTCACAAACCAGTCCTTGGACCTGATCTATGATGCGATCAGTTCATAGTGAGCATCTTGAACCTGAGCTTCGTTAGGGCAGAGTTCAGAGCTTGCAGGCCCAAAATTGGACACAGCCCCCTGTTTCTCTTGGGACTTCTGTAAAAGACAGAGTCTCGATCTGGAAGGGGAACATGTTCTATGGCCCCTTTTCTCAGAAGAGAGAGAAGTTCCTCTTGGAGGAACGTAGTTTGGTGTGTGCCGATGACTGTGGGCAACACTGCCTGAAATGGAAGAGGACAGGTGGCAAACTGGATCCTGTACCCTTACCCTACGGTATCTAGGACCCACTGAGAGACAGCAGGCAGAAGTTTCCACACTTCCAGGCTGTATGAAAGAGGTGTCAACCTCGTGTTGTGCCCCCCTGGCAACGAGTGCAGCCATTGAACGACCTATAGTGCGGGCCATGTGCTTCATGGCACGGAGCACATGATCTGTGGTTCGACGCAGCTCAGAGACTGCATCAGGGCTCAGCCCCTTGCTGCAATCAGGCTCCCTCAGCAGCTTAGCCTGGTATGCCACTGATTGTAGTGGGAAATCGAAGGAGGAATTCCTTATGTTAAGCAATATTCTACATCAACAGCACAGAACTACAGTGCAATATTTTCCTTTAATTAAATTTTAATAAAATTCATACAATGTGCCTGTAAATTCCATAGTGGCCAGAGTGCTATCAGAGCTGTGAGTTTATGAGTATGATTTTTCCTCCTTATTGATTTTCCTGACCCATAAGTGATTTCTTAATAATAAGTTTGACACATGGTAAAACAGATCTAATTTACAATACACATTCAGCAATGATAGACCTCCTGTAACTTACTGATGTGGTCATTGTGTGTTGATTTGATCATTTGATTGATTTTATGAAGCAATATGCCATATATAACATTTCAGAAGTTATATGAATTAGGCTGCAAGTTGCACTCATGTTGTCTCACTCTATTGTGATTTATAGCTCGAGATGTAAGCATTTATGCCTTTCAGTTTTGACCAAAACTATATATAAAGTCAGCAATATAAAGCACACACAAAGAATCAAACAAACACAAAACTACAAAACTGCACTTTTAATTAATGTTGCAATTATTGATTAACAAATGTTTTAGTAGTTTTTCACTTTCCAATTTAAGAGTTACTACTTTGTTTTAAGCCATTATGATTTAGCATTATACAAAGGTATTTAGTTAGATTAAAAGTTTGAAAAATCATGCAGTCTCAGGTGCATCAAATCTCTCTGTCCTCTCTATTTTAAAAGAACTAAGCATCATCAGTTCCAGCTTTTCACCGTTGTAGAGCCAGAGCAGAGAAAGCATACAGGAACGGATTCACACAACTGTTAATGAAAGTCAGAGCTGTACTAATATTATCTCCAGATAAATCTTAACAGACTGTCATTTCCAATCAGTGCAGCAATGATATTCACAAAGTTGGAGATTTGAATTGGGATCCAAAAAATGAAGAAACAAACCACAATTCTGGTCACCATCTTTGTCACTGAGTGACTGCTAAAGAAAGCTGAGTTATTAACTCCCCGGTAAAGGTGAAAGTAGAAATAAGCTACTATGGTCAATGAAACCACACATATTATAACCTCCCAGATTAAAGTAGCCACTCTTTCAGCATAATTCCTATATGTTAGGTTGCACTGAAGTCATCCTTCCCTGTCCAAGTTTGGAGTGCGCTGTACGAGAGCATAGCACGATAAAACTGCACTTAACATCCACATGCTAATCAAAAGGATCTTCTTTCCTTTTCTGCCAATCTTGTTCCATTTCTCAGGATGCAGCACTTGGAGGTATCGCTGCATGCTCATCAAAATCACACAGTATGCTGGAGTAGAGGCTTAGGTACACCATATAGGAGAGAAGCTTACACAGGACCAAGCCAAACACCCAGCTATGCAGAAGAGCCAAAATCCAAACCGGCAGAGAAATCAGAGTGAGTAAATCTGATACGGCCAGGCTTAGCATCAGTCTAGGGGTGAAACTGTCTGTCTTCAGCCATCCAGCAAGACGCACCATTACAGTAATATTACCAGGGACTCCCAATATGAAGCAAACTCCCAGAACACTACTGGCAATCAGGATTTCAGTTGAAGCAGGAGCTGCTGCATGGTTAAAGCTTTGGTGTAACAGGGTATAGGCTCAAGACAATTAGAAGTGGAAGCTTAGGTGTCTGTGGTTTCTTATGTAGATGAAAAATAGCATAGAAAGATACAGGAAGTTATTTCAGAAAAAGTCAGCAGTCTATTTTGCATTACATCATTATTTTGGTTTATAGCTTGAGATGTATGCATTTAAGGTCATCAAACCCCTTTCAGTTTTGATCAAAAGTATATACAGTATAAAGTCAGCAATATAAAGCACACACACAAAGAATCAAACGAACACAAAACTGTACTTTTAATGTTGCTAACATTTTACTAAAAAATTTTTTGTTTGATTAACGTTTTTCACTTTCCAAAGACTTACTCTTTTGTTTTAAGCCATTATGCGTAAGCATTACACAAATGTATTTAGTTGAGTTGCTGCATGGTTAAATGTTGTAGCTGCGAGGAAACTGTAAGTATTAAAGTAAGCAGAAGTGTAGGATTTGGAGGTTTCCAATGTCGATAAAAAAAGCATTCATGGTGACAAATCATATGCTTCCATAACTCATATTCCATAACTCATTTGAATGAAATTTATACAATGTGCCTGTGAATTCCATTGTGACCAGAATGCTTTCAGAGCTGTGAGTTTATGAGTATGACTTTTCCACCTTGTTGATTTCCCTGACCCATAAGTGATTTAGCAATAATAAGTTTGACACTTGGTAAACCAGAGTTAACTGAAAACACACTCAGCAATGATACACTCCGCTTTCTAAAGTCTAAAAAACTTGGGTTGCTTGTTAATCAGAAAGAAAACCATTATGTGGCATGTGCTACACCTTTTGTGCAGTATCTCTACTCAGGAAGGAACCGGGATGTGTGTGTGTGTGTGTGTGTGGGGTGTCAGTGGTGGTATGATGCAGCACAAGGACTGGTTAAGCAGGCTTTTGGTCATTTGATTTATTTGCTGAAGCAATATGCTGCAAAGTTGCAAAGTTAAAACATGTTACAACAAAAAAAGCCTAACAGTTAGGCTGCAAGCTGCACTCATATTGTCTCACAAAAAATCAGGAAACTTGATCGTTTTTTTTATCGCTGTAGGTGTAAGCATACAGCCTCACTATAAATTGATTAAATTAATCTGTCAAAAAATATTAGAAGGTGTCATAAAACAGAATTAGAAGGTGCAAAAAAAAAACCTATTAAAAACAGACTGCAAGAATAAGCAAAATTATTTCTATAATAATGTGAAAAGAAAAGTACATCAAATCACTCAGACCTCTGTATCTTCAAGGAACTAAGTATCATCTGTCCCAGGTGTTTCACAGCTGTTTCACAACTGTTAATAAAAATCAGAGATAGTGTGTGCATATATTGCAGAATTTAACAGTTTGAAACCCCAACATAATGCAGCAATGTTGATCATAATGTTGGAGATTTGAAACGGGATCCAAAAGATAAAGAAGCAAATCACAATTCTGGTCACAATCTTTATCAGTGAATTACTGCTAAAGAAAGCTGAGTTATTAACCTTCCGGGAAAGGTGAAAGTAGCAGTAAGTTAGTATGGTGAATGAAACCACAAACATTATGATCTCCCAGACTGAAGTAGCCAAACTTTCAGCATCGTTAACATTGTCCAGGTTTAGACTGTGCTGTACGAGTGGACAGTGTGTGAATGAGATATTAACACGGTGAAGTTACTTTGATATTCGGACATTCGGAAGCGGTATTTTAGGGACCGTCAACAAATTTCTGTACGACTGAAATGTGGTACTTGTTACTTACCTGGCTACGTGCCTCAGTTATTCTAATTTCTTCTTAAATATACATATGTCACATGACCCAAAACTAGTACCAAAATAATCTAATTGGAAACCCCCACGAGATACACCTCTTGTTATCCCAAAATATGTTTTCACTGATTTTTATTTGTCGACGGTCCATAAAAGACCGCTTCCGAATGTCTAATGTCCGAATATCAAACTAATTTCACCGCGGTTGAGATGTTAAAGTAGTGCTACACCAGTTCAGTCTTCACACTGTACAGAGTTTTCATCGTTTCAGCCCTAGTTGCTAATATTAATTAACAAATTTTTTTGATAGATTGACATTTTTCACTTTCAAAAGGCTTCACTCCTTTGTTTCAAGCCATTATGCTTTAGCATTGCACAAATGTATTAAGCAGATTAAAAGTTTGAAAAATCATGTAGCCTCACTATAAATCGATTAAATTAATCTGCAAAAAATATTAAAAGGTGTAATAAAGAATGAGAAGGTGCAAAAAAAAAAATAACAACATAAAAACAGACTGCAAGAATAAGCAAAATAATTCCTATAACTTTATATGGTTTGCCTTAAAATGCAATGTCTGTGATAAGCTGTCAGAAAAGTACAGCAAATCACTAAGACCTTTACATTTTCAAGGAACTAAGCCTCATCTGTTCCAGCTGTTCGTTGTTGTAGAGCCTGAGCAGAGAAAAATCATTAGTACTATTTTATGGTGTGGCTTAAAATGCAATGTCTGTGGTAGGCTGTCAGAATCTCTCAGACCTTTATATCTTCAAGGTAAAGGTGAAAGCAGAAAAAAGCTACTATGGTGAATGAAACTTTAATTTAATTAAACTTTAAATATTATAACCTCCCAGATTAATGTAGCCACTATGTCAACATCATTCTGATATATTAGGTTACACTGAAGTCATCTGATGTATTATGAATATACCTGGGCATGCTCTTCTGTTAATTTCATGATGACTTTTTTCTATGACATTATCTTATGACATTATTTGTTTAAGACCAAGGAATTCTTTGTTTTGACTGAATAAAGAATGTCTCAAGGACAGACACCTGTAGAGCCCACCTGTAGAGATATCTACCACCACCTCTGTTAATACCTTTGATGCCTATTTCTGACCTCCTTTTATTACCCATGGATAATGCGTTTTATTGCACATACAGTAGACAGCAATAAAGGCCACACCTTTGGTTTGTATAAATACTCCCGGTCTGTTTCAGTAAACTCAATAAAACATTGCTACTCGAATCCTAACTATGTGTGGTTCTTCTGATATTATTTTTCCCTGATACCCACTCGGAGACAGTGGCAGACAGTGTGAACTGGGCTTCTTCTCAAAAAGTGAACCCAAAAGAAAATTTTATCAGCTCTCTGGGGGCTTGTCTGGGATAGTTAGGTTGAGGTAAAATTTTATTTGTTAATTTCCTCAATAATACACAGATTTCATAAACTTACCTTACAGTGTTTCTGCTAGGGTAAGTGTGTTTAGAATTGTTGGCACATGAATCGTGGAAAAAAAAAAACCTAAAAGGAATTGATTGGTAATCTTCGCTAAGTTGCAACGATTTTGTAGTTCATAATCAGTCTGCTATTGAAATGGGTAATGTGGATCAAACACAATTTCAGCAAAGCCCAGATGACAAGTTGCAAGATATATTCAAGTTATTTCTCAGAGATCACTCCAAAGCCATCAAATCAATTCTTCACCAAATTCATCACAAGAACCAAATAAAGTGTGCAGTATCATTCGAAAGCAGAATGATTTTACTGAGATTTTAGTAAAGTAATAAATTTGGTCTAGCTTGCCAAAATGTGATTCCCTTTCGAGGGAACTTGACGCTGCATCATGGCTGACGCTATGGGAACAGCTCGTTTTGCGATTTCTCCCAACCCGAACGAGGAATTATTGACTTCATCAGACTCTGGGGAGCTCAGTGTGGGTGATGATGAATGGTATGTCACTGAATTGCTTCTTGAGAGAAAGCAATCAATGGCGTTTATGCTGTAAAACTATAATCAAATGGCATACAAGAAATCATACGCCACTAAAAAAAATCTAGGCTAACCACCGGCCTGCATGTAAAACTTAGCCCACATACCTGAGAGGTGAGCAATCATTCAATACACTAATGAAGCAATAATGAATACTAATGTAGCTACCATCCAAACACAGGAAGGGGAAAACTAGACATGATGCATCACAGGCTACAGCCAATTAGCTTTTTAATAGAATACACTCCTCGCTGACAGGTGATTATGATTGCCAATCACTACTCACCTAATTCTGCTAAACCGAGAAAGAATTTTCTGAGCTTTGTGAAAAGATATGGTGTCATCTTATCATGCATATCTAGTAGAGCTGTGCATCTTGAAGTAGCCCACACCTTAGATACTGACTCCTGCATTAATGCTTTGAGGAGATTTATCAGTAGATGAGGTCAAGTAAAACATATCCACTCTGACAATGGAACCAACCTACTTGGTGCTCAAAGATAGTTGCAAAATGCATTTACTGCATTTTGCTTGGAACCAAAATAAGAAAGGAATTCAGTGTTGGGTTAATCCTCCAGCATCCTCACATCATGGTAGGGTTTGGGAAAGTCTTATTTGAATGGTGAGACAAGTCTTATTTTCTATACTACACCCACAAAGCCTGGGGGAAAAAGAACTGCAGACACATTTTTGTGAAATGGAGTCCATTTTGAATAGCAGATGCATTACAACAGTGTCTAATGACTGATGACTTTGAGGCATTGACTCCTAATCACAACCTTCTGCTGAAATCCAGACCACCATTTCCACCTGGATTATTTGATAAAACTGATATATACATTAAGGGCAGAAAACAACTGCAATATTTAGCAGATCTCTTCTAGAAAAGGTGGACGAAGTATACTTAGCCCTATTTCAGGAAAGGCACAAACGAATCAGAATCAATCTGGACTTTCAGAAAGGAGACAAGGAGTGGTGATTGTGGATAATTCAGCAATTTGTTGTTCCTGGCCTTTGGAAGAGTGATAGAAGTTTAGCGTGATGCTAAAGGGCTAATGAGGATTGTAAAAAACTGAAACTTACTGGCTCCTTGTATTTAACATAATGTAATTATAATTGTGGACACTTAAAATTAGAAGCCAGTGTGTAGGAGCCACACTGACCAATCACTGACCGTGCTCATCCACCATGCTTGCACACTCAAGAACACATGGACTCTTGACTATGTTTAAAACTTTAATTTGAGGTTTCGCATTTGTGTTAATTTTTTGTAAATAAACTTCAAGGTGAAGGATAAACATTCAGCGGCTTGTGTGGTGACTGAGCATCAGTAAGACAAAGCCATCTCTCTATCTCCATTATGGATCAAAGATTTTCCAAAACATCGACAATTTTATACGCAGCTAAACACTTTTCTCTGTAAGACCCAGGACCCAGGAGTGGGGTCCAGATCCAGGTTAGAGAACCTGATAAAGGTGTGCAGAGAGGACCAACCGGTCAATGTAGAAAGTGATAAGCCCTCAAAGATTTGTGTCTGCAGGAAGTGGACTATCCTGACAATGCCCATTACCACAGAGGTGAAAGTTCAACATAGTCTCCACAACCACAGCTGGGAGACTGGAGTCTAGGAGCTGGTCCCCCTCAGGGGCAAGAGCAAGAGGTTCCAAACCTCGAGGCGGGGATGAAGAATCACCCCCTTCACCTGAGAAAGGAGGCTCCTCCTGATGGGAATCTCCCAAGTAAAGACACAGTCCATTAGCCTGGTGTCTCTGCTTCTTGGTGAGATCGGTGGGCAGCGTGCTAAAGGCTGGTGCATCTAAGAGTACTCTCTGCTTGTCGTTCTCGAAAATGGCAGTTGATTCTGGTGGCCAGGGTAATCTGGTCGTCAAACTCAGATGGAAGATCGCAGGAGACAAGTATGTCATTTTGATAGTGTAGAATGCACTTAAATCCTTCTTTCTTATCTGGGCATAGAGTGTGCAGTACCAGAGCATAGCATGATAAAACTGCACATAACATCCACTCAGAAGGATCTTCTTTCTTTTTCTACAAAGCTTGGTCCATTTCTCAGGATGCAGCACTTGAATGTATCACCAAAATCACACACAGTACGCTGCAGTAGAGGCTTAAGCACACCATATAGGAGACAAGCTTACACAGGACCAAGCCAAACACCCAGGCATGCAGAAGAGTCCAAATCTAAACCGGCAGAGAGATCAAACTGATACGGCCAGGCTTAGCATCAGTCTAGGGGTGAAGCTGTCTGTCTTCAGCCATCCAGCAAGACGCACCATTACAGTAATATTACCAGGGACTCCCAGTATGAAGCAAACTCCCAGAACACTACTGGCAATCAGGATTTCAGTTGAAGCAGGAGCGGTGAGCGAGCTGTTGGATGAGTTGAGCTGCTGCATGGTTAAAGCTTTGGTGTAACAGAGTGTAGGCTCTAGACAATAAGAAGTGAAAGCTTAGGCGTCTGTGGTTTCTTATGTAGACATGTTTGCAAAGAAGTTACCACAGAAAAAGTATTTGCGAAGAATTTACCACAGAAAAAAGTCCAAAAGTCTATTTCATGTTACTTTATCATGGTGGTTTATAGCTCAAGATGCATACTGGGCTCATTTTCAAATTCAGATGATTTCAGTATCAATTTCAGTAAGTTTTCAGTATCAATTTCGACACACTGTGTATTATGAAGTACACTCTATATCAGAAGATTCACAGCAGAGTCAACTACTTGACCAATACATTCAGTAGTTCACTGCTGTGCTAGTGAGCTATTGGTAGCATTCTAAGGCACAGTGATGCCAATGGTAAGGGGGTACATAAGCTGAATAAGTTTGACACTTGGTAAAACAGATCTAATTTACAATACACATTAGCAATGAACTCCCTAAGTTGGTACAGTCTGTAGCTTCCTGTTACTGTTGTGGTCATTGTGAGTCTTGTGTTGCTTGTTAATCAGAAACAAAACCATTAGGTGGCATTTGCTACACTTTTTGTGCAGTATCTCTTCTCAAGAGGAAATTGGTGGGTATCTGTGTCTGTGTGTCTCTTCTCAAGAGGAAATTGGTGGGTATCTGTGTCTGTGTGTCTCTTCTCAAGAGGAAATTGGTGGATATCTGTGTCTGTGTGTGTGTGTGTGTGTGTGAGTGTGCGTGTGTGTGTGTGTGTGTGTGTGTGTGGGTGGGTGTGTATGTGTGTGGGTGGTGTCAGTGCTGGTACTGGTACACATGCAGCACATGGACTGGTAAAGCAAACATGTTAGAACAAGTTATGACAAGTTGCAAGTTGCACTCATTTTGTCATCATGAAACTTTGTGGTTTATAGCTTGAGGTGTAAGCATTTAAGGTAAAAAAAAAAGCTTTTCTGTTTCAACCAAAACTATATATAAATCAGCAAAGTAAAGCACAAACACAAAAAATCAAACAACACAAAACTGTATACTTAATTATTGTTGCTAATTTTGATTAATATATTTTTGATTAACATTCTTCACTTTCCAATTTAAGACTTACTCCTTTGTTTCAAGCCATTTTGTTTTAGCATTACACAGTTGAAGTAGGTAGATTAAAAGTTTGAAAAGTAATACAACTTCACTGTGAATTGATTAAATCAATCTGCAAAAAATATTAGAAGGTGTAATAAAAAGGAATTAGAAGGTGCAAAAAAAAAAAACATGAATACAGGCTGCAAGAATAAGCAAAATTATTTGTATAACTTTACATGGTGTGCCTTAAAATGCAATGTTTTTGATAGGCTGTCAGAAAAGTGCATCAAATCTCTCTGACCTCTATATCATCAAGGAACTAAGCAGCATCTGTTTCAGCTGTTTGCTGTTGTAGAGTGCGAGCAGAGAAAACGTACAGGAAGGGGTCAACACAACTGTTAATAAAAATCAAAGCTGTAGTGACCCTGTCTACAGATTCTGCAGATTGTAACAGACTGTCATTCCCAAGCAACACAGCAATAATGATCACAAGGTTGGAGATTTCAATCGGGATCCAAAAAATGAAGAAACAAACCACAATTCTGGTCACCATCTTTGTCAATGTGTTACTGCTGAAGAAAGCTGAGTTATTAACTCCCCGGTAAAGGTGAAAGTAGAAATAAGCTACTATGGTGAATGAAACCACAAACATTATGATCTCCCAGATTAAAGTAGCCACTCTTTCGGCATCATGCCGATATTTGAGCTTGCACTGAAGTCCTTGCTCCCTGTCCAGGTACAGAGTGCGCTGTACGAGAGCATAGCACGATAAAACTGCACTTAACATCCACATACCAATCAAAAGGATCTTCTTTTCTTTTATGCCAAGCTTGTTCCATTTCTCAGGATGCAGCACTTGCATGTATCGCTGCATGCTCATCAACATCACACACAGTATGCTGCAGTAGAGGTTTAAGTACACCACATAGGAGAGAAGCTTACACAGGACCAAGCCAAAGATCCAGCCACGCAGAAGAGCCCAAATCCAAACTGGCAGAGAAATCAGAGTGAGTAGATCTGATACAGCCAGGCTTAGCATCAGTCTAGGGGTGAAGCTTCCTCTCTTCAGCCATCCAGCAAGACGCACCATTACAGCAATATTACCAGGGACTCCCAGTATGACGAAAACTGCCAGAACACTACTGGCAATCATGTTTTCAGCTGAGACAGGAGCGTTGAACGAGCTGTTGGTTGAGTTGAGTTGCTGCATGGTTAGAGCTTTGGTGTAACTGAGTGCAAGTTCAAGACAATAAAATAAGCAGAAGTGTAGAAGCCTGTGATTTTTTATGTAGATAAAAACAACATGGTGTTGAAAGATACATATAAGGAAGTTTGGCAGAAAAAGTACAGCAATGTATTTCGCATTTCTTCATTCACTCATTTTGACATTATAACAATTTAAGCTTTATAGAGGTATCAGCAGTAAAAAGATGCAGGCAGGTGGTAAAGACAGAAGGCAAAATGTATACATTTTAAATAAAGCCAATTCAGTCAGCTGCACAAAACTATGCTGAAAAAATTCCAGCGGCAACAGAGATATACAGTACATGGACAAGAGAGCACTGGGAGCAAGACCTAATCAGAACTGAACTTTAATGTGTTTAAGTTGGTGTGTGTCTCCAATGACAGACACCATGATTCAAGAAGCACTGAAAATCTTTACACCCTAAACGGAGAAAGAAATATAAATTTAAAAATCTCTCTCCCAGTGCCTCTCTCCCAGATCAAGACCCACACTGGCATCTATCTGAATCAACACCAGGCTCTCCAAGAGCTAAGGTTGGATCAAGAGCAGCACTTCCAGGTCCCTTCTTCAGACAAAGACTGAAAATTGATAGGTGCTTTGGTGGTCCAGCCAGCTGCTACTCGAGAAGCATCCATGATGGCCTTCAGAGCCATACACCACATTATGCTGTAAAAGGTGGGGCAACCCCTTTAACATCCCAAAGGCACTGGTTGATCATTCTGAGCATGATGCAGCAGCATGAGGCTGTCCAGAGCTGAAGTGGGTGTTGAATTTTAGGCTGATGGTATCCTAAGTCTGTAACCTAGTGAACCAGTAGTGACGTATTCACTGATAGAGACTTCAAAGCACTTTTGTATATCTCTGCATAAGTACTGTATGTCCGCAAAAGTCCACATCAATCTCATTAAACAATGAGGAGAGGTGATCCCTGTGGCTTTGGTGGCTGACATTGCCCAGAGGGAGCAGCTGGAACCAGATGTGAATCCACAATATGTGGCTCAAGCTACTCCAGTACCCTGTGGGGACCACTGTTCACGGCCCCAAAATCATATAGGTCACCAATCTTCACCAAAAAGAACTGCCTTTATGCCTTTAGCTGGTTGACTAAGCTCACAGAACACCACAAAGAGATGCCCTTGGGGGTGGTTGTACGTAGCTGCCCCTGGAGTTTGCTAAAACACAACACTATTAAGTGAAGTGTGGTTTGATGCATTCTTTTCTGCACAAATAAAACAATAATAAAATATTGGAAAAATAATCAAGTACTTTTTGTAATTACTGGTTGAGTGGAAAAATTAGTAGTCATGCAACCCCTACCATATATATATATAAGGTAAACTGTGTACTGAAATGTGGGTGAAAAGTTTGTGGTTTTAGTGGAAATTCTTTGTGTAATAGTTATACATGCCTCTGGATATAATCAACCAATACAATGCAAATTTTAATATCTGTAATATGACATGCTGCCACACAATACCATCAATGTTTTGTAAAGATCCTTCATATTAGTTAATAAAATAAAATAAGATTCAAATTTATCAGTTACAATCACAAATTATGATAATATATTTTATTCTTGAATGATGGCTTACACCGATAACCAGGTAAAACTTAAGTCAATTTCTTGATGTAATGTAAGAGTAATGGGTTTATCTAATAATAACTGGTGATATCTTTATAAGACCATGATGAAATTATATAAAATTATTTTCCCAGCTGCTCTGTTCTTAGATAAAAAGAGACAAAAAGATAAAAGAACCAATGAAATGAAGAAATAGTTGTTTCTCACTGATACTGGCAAATTATGTACAATAAAAAGTATGTTAACCAAGTAGCAGTAAAACTGTTTAGACTGTTTAGAAGTAGGTTATGATGTATAAAAGTCATGACACAATACACACAGGAATCTTTTTTCTTTTCTTTTTTTTTGATGTGCTAAAGGTTAGAGAAAGAAGCTTCAGCCAACGCGTAAAATATTGTAAAGGTGAAAGAAAATGTAAAAATTTCTTTTAAAATGCAAAATGTCACTGGCTGTCATATAATCCATAAAACCTGTCCATCAAATCTCTACATCATGAAGGAACTAAGTATTTTCTGTTCCATCTTGGTGTTGACGCATCATCCGAGCAGAGAAAGCGTACAGAAAGGGGTTCACACAACTGTTAATGAAAGTCAGTGCTCCAGTGATTTGGTTTCCAGATTCTGCAGATTTGAACAGATTCTCATTCCCAAGAAACAAAGCAGTAACAATCATAACATTGGTTATTATTAATGGGACCCAAAAAATAAAGAAACAAACCACAATTCTGGTCACCAGCTTTGTCAATGAGTTACTGCTAAAGAAAGCTGTTCTATTAACTCCTCGGTAAAGATGAAAGTAGAAGTAAGTCAGTGTAAAAAACAAAACCACAAATAGTAGAATCTCCCAGATTAAAGTAGCCAAACTTTTAACATCATTCTCATAGCGTACACTGCACTGATGTCTTCCTCTGTCCGGGATTTCTTTGCGCAGTACCAGAGCATAGCATGATAAAACTGCACTTAACATCCACATCCCACTCAAAAGGATGTTCTTTCCTTTTCTGCCAAGCTTGTTCCATTTCTCAGGATGCAGCACTTGGATGTATCGCTGCATGCTCATCAAAATCACACACAGTATGCTGCAGTAGAAGCTAAAGTACAGCACATAGGAGAGAAGCTTACAAAAGACCAAGCCAAATCTCCAGCCATGCAGAAGAGTCCAAATCCAAACCGGCAGAGAAATCAGAGTGAGTAGGTCTGATATGGCCAAGCTTAACATCAGTCTTGGGGTAAAGCTGCCTCTCTTCAGCCATCCAGCAAGATATACCATTACGGTTATGTTACCAGGGACTCCCAGTATGAAGCAAACTCCTAGAACACTACTGGCAACCAGGTCTTCAGTTGAGACAGGAGTGGTGAGTGAGCTGTTGGATGAGTTGATTTGTTGCATGATTTAGCTTTGGTGTAACAGGGTATAGGCTCTAGATAATAAAATAAGCAGAAGTGTAAGAGTCTGTTTCTTATGTGCTTAAAAAAGAGCAATGTGTCGAAAGATACATGTAAGGAAGTTTTGACAAAAAGTGCAGCAATGTGTTTTGCATTTCTTTATGCACTCATATTGACATACAAATTTGAGCTCTATAAAAGTACCGACAGTAAAGAAATCCAGGCAGGTCATAAAGACAGAAGGTAAAATGTATTTTTTGTCTAAAAATTCCAAATAAATCCAATTCAGACAAGACTGCACTGGAAAAATTCCTCTGTTTCTCCTTTAGAACTGTAGAGTTGGGTGCATAGTCAAGTTTAAGTGAAGAGAGTGTGGAGTTGGGCTAGTGAGTGGTAAGCAGTTGGATACACCTTTAGGTGATTTACTAATGAAATTTCTGTTTCAGTGAGAGACAACAATGATATACATGGACAAGAGGGCACAGGGAGCTCAACCTGAGATGAGCTGAACATTAATGTGACTAAGTTGGTGTGTGTCTCCAGTGAGAGAGACCATGATTCAAGAAGCACTGAAAATTTCCCCCTGAAGGGGGGGAAAATAAATTAAAGAGCAATCTTTATTTGTCCTAAGTCTGCATTTCTTCATTTCCTATCTGAACATGAGTGTCACACTCTTGCAGAAACTTGCAGATTTGAGGAAGATAAAACCATTATGGGGTGGCCCTCTCACAGATCATCAAGACCCACACTGGCATCTACCAGACTCAACACCAGGCCCTCCAAGACCTAAACTTGGATCAGGAGCAACACTTCCAGGCCCCTTCTTCAGACACAGACTGAGAATTGATAGGTGCTTTCGAGGTCCATCCAGCTGGCATTCTAGCAGCATCTATGGTGGTCTTCGCAGCCCTCACATCATGCTGTAAAAGGTGGTGCAACCCCTATGATGGCCCAAAGGCACTGGTTGATCACTCTGAGCACTGCAGCAGCAGAGAGAGTTGCAGCAGCATAGGGCTGGCAAAATCCAAGTGTGTGGTCCAATTACTATCACTATTGTTGGTGAAGCCCTGCTTGCAGCCCAACAGCTCCCAGGTGCAAACCTGCTGGAGTACCCAGACCTGAAGAGTGCCATCCTACAGCTGGCAACAAAAGGTGTCTCAGAGCTGCTGGCTGATGGAGAATGTGCGACCGATCTCTGGGAGGAACAACACACTGAACCACTGATGATGTTGTTTGGGTATGCAGCTGGCCAGCACTGGGACACCTTTTGTTGGGAGTTGCTGGCAGAGGAGTGCGGCATCAAAGTCACAGTGGTGCTAAAGGGGACAGAGCAATTTGTGCCAGTGTTGCAGGGAACCTGGTTATGTCTAGGAGCAGTGCTACATGATGGTGTTGGGGGTATTGGTCCGGGTTCCCAATGCACCACAAGCTTCCTCCATCGAGTTGGGACATATTGTTTGCAGTTGGAGTCACACTGGATAAAATATCCATGAGTGTGCGTCATGATTCAATTCCAGGTTAGTACTTACCTTACCTATCCACTGATTTTGGGGAGAAATTGACCTACATTTCAGAAGTTATCAAGGCGAATGTGTATGGATGGGTCCTGAAATAGCATAGTATGTCATGGGATGTGCACAGCACTGGTAGAAGATGCATTGCTTAGGTCATCAACATCCGCTCCGTGTCAGGAAGACATGGTGGTTTGGAAGGGCCCTGCCCCCTAACCCTTTGTCAGGCACAGCAGATATACCACTTCAATCTCCTGTGCTCTCTGTGACTTTGGTGGCAGACATTCCCAAGAGGAAGCAGCTGGAACAAGAGGTGAATCTACAATATGTGGCTTAAGCCACCCCAGTGCCCTGTGGGGACCACTTCTCACTGCCCCAAATCATAGAGGTTGCCAAGTTTTTTGGAATTTTCCAAGATGTTCATGCCTCTGCCTGGTCTACTTAGTTTACAGAACACCACACTGAGATGCCCCCGGGGGTGGTTGTACATAGCTGGCTCTAGAGTTTGCTCAAACACAACACTGTTAATTGAAGTGTGGTTTGATGCGTTCTTTGCTGCATAAATAAATCAATAAAATAGCAATTTTCCGAAACTATTTTGCTGGGCGAGTGACAAAATTAGTAGTCATGCAAGCCCTACTATACAGTATATATAATGTAAACTTATGTGTACTGAAATGTGGATGAAAGGTTTGTGAGATTTAATGGAAATTATTTGCATGGTGTAATAGTAAATTTTAATGTAAATAGTAAAATAACAAAGTAAATATTAATGCCTATAATATGACATGCTCTCACACCAATCATCAAGGTTGTGTAAAGATTGGTTATATTGGTTATTTAAATAAAATAAAAATATAATATAATAAAATAAAATAAGAATCAAGTTCATCACAACATAATTTGTTTTTAAATGATGACTTACACAGATAACCAAATTACTAATTTACTTTGTCATTTTCTTGATGACTGCTGTTACTATTACTTGAATAAATGATTTCTATTTTATTGTAGCAATACTTGTACTTAAGCCAATGCATTTTGTACACTATCCACCATGCTTTTGCATATTCTATAGGTAAAGTTATGGGCTTATCTAATAATAACTGGTGATATCTTTATAAGACCATGATGAAATTATATCTGATTATTTCCCTAGCTGTTCTCTGAATATACTCGAGGAGGTAGAGATTAGAAAACCAATGAAATGAAGAAACAGTTGTTTCTCATTGATACTGGCAACTTGGCATTACATGCTTTTATTTAGAATTATGTAGAGGTTTATAATGACAGTATGTTAACCAAGTAACATTGAAACTGATTATACAGCTTAGAACTAGGTTATGATGTATAAAAGTCATGATGCATAATACGCACAGGAAATCTTCTCTCTCTTTTTTTCTTTTTGGTGTGCTAAAGGTTAAAGAAAGAGGGTGTGGCTTGCACATCAGCCAGCACTCAAAATATTGTAAAGGTGAAAGAAAATGTAAAAATTCCTTTTAAAATGCAAAATGTCACTGGCTGTAATAAAATCCATAAAATCTGTCTATCAAATCTCTACATCATGAAGGTACTAAGTAGTTTCTGTTCCATGTTGGTGTTGACGCAGTGCCCGAGCAGAGAAAGCATACAGAAAGGGGTTCACACAACTGTTAATCAAAGTCAAAGCTGCAGTGATATTGTCTCCAGATTCTGCAGTTTTTAACAGATTTTCATTCCCAAGAAACAAAGCAGTAACAATCATAAAATTGCTTATTATTAATGGGATCCAAAAAATAAAGAAACAAGCCACAATTTTGATCACTAGCTTTGTCAATGCGTTACTGCTAAAGAAAGCTGTGCTATTAACACCTCGGTAAAGATGAAAGTAGAAGTAAGTCAATGTGAAGAATAAAACCGAAAATAGTATAATCTCCCAGCTTAAAGTAGCCATTCTTTCAAGATCATTTTGATAGCGTAGACTGCACTGAAGTCGTCCTTCTCTGTCCAAGCTTAGAGTGCGCAGTACCGGAGCATAGCATGATAAAACTGCACTTAAAATCCACATGCCAATCAAAAGGACCTTCTTTCCCTTTCTGCCAAGCTTGTTCCATAGCTCAGGATGCAGCACTTGGATGTATCGTTGCATGCTCATCAAAATCACACACAGTATGCTGCAGTAGAGGCTTAGGTATGCCACATATGAGAGAAACTTACACAGGACCAAGCCAAAGACCCAGCCATGAAGAAGTGCCCAAATCCAAACTGGCAGAGAAAGCAGTGTCAGTAGATCTGATACGGCCAGGCTTAGCATCAGTTTTGGGGTGAAGCTGCCTTTCTTCAGCCATCCAGCAAGATATACCACTACTGCTATGTTACCAGGGACTCCCAGTATGAAACAAACTGCCAGCACACTACTCCCAATCAGGTATTCAGCAGTGACAGGACAGCAGAATGAGCTGTTTGAAGAGTTGAACTGCTGCATGGTTAGGCACATCTGTGGTGAAGCTGGTTCAAAGCAGCAGACTTTGAAGATACAGAAGTGTTGCTATCTGTGGTTGCATTTGAATCTATGTAAATGTAGTATTACTGGCATTACAGCTAGACTTTCAGTTCTGGATTCATTCATTTTGATGTTATTGAGTCTCAAAGTTAATTAACATAAACATAAATTTTAAGTTAATTAACATAAAATGTATTGAATTATGTAGATTTTGCAATGAATTCAACACATAAAATAATCAAGCTTAAAGGGTTAAATCATGAGGTTCAAATGAAATTACTTTCAAAATTATTAACCAGTGGGTTTTCACCCTCTTAGCTCTACAGTATATATGCTGTATTTTGGCTGACCCTGTGCTCTGAAAAAAGTGAAGAAGTGAAGAGAAAAATGTTGTCCTTTCCTAATGAGCCCTCTTAAAATCTCTGCTCAGTTTAGATTTTATTTCCACTTGGAATTTATAACAGTTTGTTCATTACAGTGGATGGCCAAATAATTCACCAGGAGTGTCTGGACTTCTTGTTTTTCATCACAAACCAGTCAAGCACATTGACTAAAATGACCAGCATCAAAGAAATGATTATTAAGATTATTACCTGCTTTCATAGTTTTTCAAAATAAAAAAGAAAATAAAACCATTTAAACTTGCAGGAGATCATAATGTTTATTACAAAAAGGCAAAAAAAGAGGATGTGGTTTGATGAGGAAGTGTTTATCACATACCACAAACCAAACCTCCCACACACAAACAAACAAATTGTACTTCTTATTAACCTTAAAATGAACAAATTTAACATTAACAGTCCAGGCTCATATGTACCCATGTGACTAGTAATTAGTCAATGCTACACTAAAAGTATGTAGGCATTGTAGGCAATGGTGGCAAACGTATGTAACCATTGCAACCGTATGTATTTGGTGAACCTATTTCATAAAGCTCCTGATAAACAGTTCTTGTGTTTACAAGGCATCCAGAGGCAGTCTGGATTTCAACCTAAGTGCAGCAACTGAGGACAGGTGATGCCTGCTACACAAATCAGCACTTCATGATCCTTCTCAGTGAGTTTGCATGGTCTATCTCCTAATGGTGAAGCTATTGTTACTACTCACTTCAGCTTCAGAATAATTGCCCATACAAGGACAGAAATTTGAGGAACCAACATGTGGCAAAGGTCATCTGACAGTAGCACGTTGAAACTTTAGTACAACTCGATCTAGTGGTGATGTTTGTCTATAAAGATTGCATGGCTGCATAAAAATAACTGAATCCAGGAATTAGAAGTGATTTCCACATACATTGGGCCATGTACTGTATAAGCAAGGACATCCCATGATAAAATGCCATCCAGAAAATAATAGTACTATAATAATAATATAATATTAGAGTACAAAGTGCAAACAGGGTATGTACACGGGTACACTTAATCTTTAGAGGCAGTCCTTTATAGGCATTAGGTATCTGTATGATGATACAGCTGTCCCTCTGCTTGATATAGAAGGGCCCTCTTAAACAAAATGTCCCTTAATGCAGGCAAAACTTATGTGAGGGTCAAAAAAAACTACCAGCAGCTATGGGTAATTTATAAGGAATATAAGGAATTATATACAAGGGCACTCTCCCCTGCCACAGAGATGCATGCCATCCATGCTGTTCATCTCATATGAAAATAATGTGATGTCTTTAGGAAATTTGTCAACATCCACAAACCTCACTTACCTTGGGAGAACAGAGTTAGTGGCAAAATTCACATCAGATCTAGGCAATGATTAAGATGTTTTGATTTGGAAGGCTTTGAGTTCAAAACCCACCACTGCCTGAGCAATGCTTGAGAAACTCTCAACTTAGGTGTATAAATGTGATAAAAGTGTGTGCAACAGGTTTACATGGTGTTGCTACCTCTAGACACTTCTGCTTCAGAGCAACAGTAATTACCGTTGATCAGATCAGAAGTATTACAAAATGAAGTGATGGCAACCTCTGACAGTATTGTTTTGAAAGTAACTGAATTTATGAACAGTATGAATCGTTCTACTGTCAATGTTTGCCTGAGATCAACTTACTAAATGCTTAATTTTATACACCTGTTATCAGTGGTTGAAGCTGGATTAGCTAAACCCACTAATTATAAGTATCCATATGGTCTATTTGAAATATTCAATGCAGCTGTGGATCAGACATGCACTATGAGGAGGATAAATTGCATTAGTGCAAACAAAACTGTGTTTCAGTTTGTTGATTTAAAGGTAAACTCCATCAGGAAATGCTCTCTTCAGGTCATGCCACAATACCTTAATTAGCATGCATGTATTTGAAACTTTATTTTGGCCTTTCAGAAAACAAACTGCTATTTGTTTAGGCTCATCGGATGATGAAGTACATAACTGTACATTCAAATTACCCAAATCTTGTTAAATAATTTTTTGACAATTGATATTTTACATAGCAAACTTCACTAAACATTCTCAAACCTCTACATTATGGAGGCAGTATTTTCTGTTCTGTATGCTGGCACTGAGCCTCTGCAGAGAAGGCATACAGGAAGGAGGTCTCACTATAGTTAATGCAAGTCAGAAGTAGGATGAATTTATCACCAGTTTCTGACCTAGCAAGGTAGCAAAGAAGGAAATAAACATTGAAGGTCAAGATCACACTATGCTGTGGTATATTGTCTGTCTTGTCTATATATACACTGCATATACACCACTCACAAAAAGTTAAGGATATTTGACTTTTGGGTGAAATTCATAAAAATGTAAAAAGTTCACGCTACAGTGATATTATATCATGAAAGTAGGGCATTTAAGTAGAAGCATACAATGGTGATTTCCTCATCTCAAACAATTTATTGAAACAAAAGCCAACAACAGTGGTGGATATAACACAACAAAAAATGTCAGTGTCTCAATAATTTGTCATGTACCCTTGACCATCAATTACAGCTTGACAACGACGTCTCATGCTGTTCAGGAGTCAACTTATTGTCTTCTGAGGCATGGCATTCCACTCTTCTTGAAGGGCGGCCCTCAGGTCATTGAGGTTCTGGGGTGCAGGGTTACAAGCCTCTACACTGTGACTCAGCTGATCCCATAGGTTTTCTATGGGATTCAGGTCTGGAGAAAGTGCAGGCCACTCCATTTGAGGTATCCCAGCCTCCAGGAGCCGTTCCCTAAGGATGCGACCTCGATGAGCTGGAGCATTGTCGTCCATGAAGATGAAATTAGGCCTGTGTTGTTCATGCAGGGGCACAATGACTGGATTAATGTTATTCAGGTAGTATTGGCTTGTCACTGTACCATTCACAAGATGTAGGGCAGTTCTGTATTGAGTAGACACACCTGCCCAGACTGTACCACCACCACAACAGTGGCTGATGCATAGCGCTCTCCTTGACATCTCCAACATCGTTGGCAGCCATCCTTTCTGCTCAACATGAATCGACTTTCATCAGAGAACAGCACTGAGGCCCACTGGTCCCTCGTCCAGCGTAAATGCTCCCTGGCCTGATTACTGTGCCTGGTGGTGTGGTCAGGTACCCTTGCAGGTCATCTAGCATGCAGACCACGCTGATGTAAACGGTTTCGAATGGTCTGACATGACACTTGGGTGCCTCTCACCTCCCTTAAATGTGCCTGGAGTTGAGTGGCATTCATCATCCGGTACTGCAGGGCACTATTCACAATGAAGTGGTCAACGTGGGATGTGGCCAGGTTAATGTTTTCAATGATAGAGATTTAAAGCACTTTTGTATGTCGCTCTGGATAAGAGCATCTGCCAAATGCCAGAAATGTAAATTTAAATGTAAGGACGTCCACTTCTATGCCTTTCTGTGACTCTTCCAGTCTCTCTGTATCTCTGTCGCAACCTTCTGAGACACTCTAAGCTCAGTGACCACTTCCCTTTGAGAACATCCTGTTTGAAGCCTCGCAATGGCGAGGTACTGTTGATCAGTTGTTAGGTGTGGTCTTGGTCTCATGATGTCAAAATGTGAACAGCATGATGAAGAGGACTATTTAAATACCAATTCTAATTGAACCAGAAAATTTATTGGTCGATTCATGGATCAAACACCAGTTATGAATTTTGCCATTAAGCACCTTGTTAGAGAACAGCAAGTTATGCAAAAAGTACTGAAACACTGAACAGTTGGACGTGTGCATTCAAAAGTGTAGAGAAGGTCAAATTAAGTTCACCTGGAAAGGTTATAGTGCATTTTAGGTGCATCCTGAAATTTTCATCCCTAAGCCGAATATCCTTAACTTTTTGTGAGTAGTGTATATGAAATAAAGTACAAAGCATTTTCATAGAAACACCTGTATCCATACTCATTCATGCAATTATTCAATCAACCAAATGTAGCAGAATCACAATCATACATAAACAGGCCAAGAGATTTAGCTGATGTTCAAATCAAACATCAAAATGGGGGGAAATGTGATTTCAGTGTCTATGGGTGTGGAATGGTTGTAGTCAGATGCGCTGGTTTTCAGTATTTCAGAAACACAGACTACCTATAGACTATAGACTATAAAAACAGAAGACCACATTATGTCCCTATATGTCATCTAAAAACAGGAATGTGAAGGTACATTGAGTGGGTACAGGCTCACCAAATGTGATAAGAATAAATAGTCTTAAATCTGACAGTGTGATGTTGCTCATCAGCAAACAGTTCTTGCCCCAGATAACTCTGTTTTCCTCTCATCACATACATGTACAAAAAGCAACCATGCACTACATTTTTGTGTGAGCAAAGGTAAAGTGGTAAGGTGGTAAAGGCTGCAGTATAACAGGAAGTACATGAAAATATGAGAAATATGAGGCCATGTTACAAGACGTGATATCAGGCATCAGTTCTTTTAGAAGTTAACACCTTTAATCATATTTAAAATTCTGCCCTGGATCTGACTGGCATGAGTGCATTTGTTTCTCAGACGCAGCAGGTGAAAAATGGAACACAGATGCCAAAGCCCACTCACCTTTCAGCACATGACACATTTTAATTCCTAATGAATAAAAAAAAAAGAAATATATAAAAATATATTGTATGTATATATACACTGCTCAAAAAATTAAACAAACACTTTTTAATCAGCATCAAGTCAGTTAAACTCTTGGGATATTGATCTGGTCAGTTAAGTAGCAGAGGGGGTTTTTAATCAATTTCAGCTGCTTTAGTGTTAATGAAATGAACAACAGGTGCACTAGATAGGCAACAATGAGACAACCCTCAAAACAGGAATGGATTTACAGGTGGAGACCACTAAAAAAAATTTCCCTACTCATGTATTCTGACTGTCTTTCACTAGTTTTGCTTTTGGCTAGGGTCACTACTGGTAGCATCAGGCAATACCTGTAACCTACAGAGGTTGCACAGGCAGTCCAACTCCTCCTGGATGGTACATCTATACGTGCCATTGCCAGAAGGTTTGCTGTGTCTCCAGAGCACGTAGGAGATTCCAAGATCCTTAACTCATCAGCAGGACCGGTATCTGCTCCATTGTGTAAGGAGGAACAGGATGAGCACTGCCAGAGCCCTAAAAAATGACCTCCAGCAGGCCACTAGTGTGAATGTCTCTAACCAAACAATCAGAAACAGACATCATGAGGGTGGCCTGAGGGCCCAACATCCTCTAGTGGACCCTGTGCTCACTGCCCAGCACCGTGGAGCTCAAGTGGCCTTTGCCATTGAACACCAGAATTGGCAGGTCCGCCATTGGCGCCCTGTGCTTTTCACAGATGAGAGTAGGTTCACCCTGAGCACATGTGACAGACGTGAAAGGGTCTGGAAAAGCTGTAGAGAATGTTTTGCTGCCTGTAACATTGTTCAGCATGACCGGTTTGGTGGTGGGTCAGTGATGGTCTGGGGAGGCATATCCATGGTGGGACGCACAGACCTCTACAGGCTAGACAATGGCACTCTGACTGCCATTAGGTATTGGGATGAAATCCTTGGAACCATTGTCAGACCCTACGCTGGTGCAGTGGGTCCTGGCTTCCTCCTGGTGCACCACAATGCCCAGCCTCATGTGGTGAGAGTATGCAGGCAGTTCCTGGAGGATGAAGGATTTTATGTCATTAAATGTCCCCCACATTTGCCTGAATTAAATCCAATGGAACACATCTGAGATATTATGTTTCGGTCCATCCAACACCGCCAGGTTGCACCTTAGACTGTCAAGGAGCTTAGTGATGCCCTGGTCCAGATTTCCGAGGAAATACCCCAGGACACCATCCATCGTCTCAATAGGAGCATGCCCCAACGTTGTCAGGCATGCATGCAAGGCCATACAAACTACTGAGTACCATTTTGAGTTGCTGCAATGAAATTCCAGCAAAATGGACTAGCCTGCTGCTACCGTAGGTGCGGAAGCCCTAATGTTTTCATTAGAATTTATGTTTTATTTTTAGGGCCCGAGCACCGAAGGAGCAAGGCCAGAGGCCTTGCACCGTAGGTGCAGAAGCCCTATTGTTTTCGTTAGAATTTATGGTTTGTTTGTTTATTTATTTATTTATTTATTTATTTATTTATTTATTTATTTTCAACCTTTCAGGGCATTTTGGACCCCTTAACATGCTCAAAAACTCTTGAAGACAGGTTGGAATCTGCGGCCATTAGGACGTCATCGTGGCTCGGCCCTGGGCGTGGCACACACCCGTTACAGCGCTCCCTGGAAAATCTTGCTGCATAGCTGATACACACTTGCACGTATCCATGTACAACTTGGTACACACTTAGATCTCATTGAAGTGAACAACTTTCACACTGCATGTCATTAAGTCTAATCCACAGGAAGTGAGTTATTTTGAGTTGTTTGCAAAACTCACCCAATGGAATTTGAAATACTCCTCCTAGGGAGGGGAATTGATACAACTGCCACCAAACCCAGGCTGAAATGATCTCAAGACATTGATAATGCAAAATTGATGAGGGATTTTTGATATCTCAAACAGTTCATCCGTGAGAAGCCCTTAAACTTATGGCAAATAAAACGAAACAGGAAGTGGCTAATAACTTCTGTGTACATTAAGTGATCTACATGAAACCTTAGGATTATGTTAAGCATTGAAAGCTGATCACACTGATATGACAACTGTGAGTCTCAGTCATAGCGCCACCAAATGGCAGCAGGAAGTGTGTCACTTTTTGAAATCTCTAATATTTTCTCCCTTACTTTCACCTGATTTGGTTCAAAATAAGTCAGAATAATATCAAGACATGGCTGATGTGAAACAGTGAAGGAATTTTTGATACCTTGAATCGTGTTACTATGGCGATGATTTACATGAGAACATAATAGAAGAAAATGAATCTTCTCATATCTAACGAGTGGAAAGGCCTAATGTTCCAAAAAATTTCCCATAGATAGTGTACATGTTTATGAGAAAGTCCAGTGTGGCTGGTCACCGGGCACGGCACAGGGCTGTCACAAAACCCCTGGAACTTTGTCAGAAATATAGCTGCACAGCTCATATTCACTTGGACGTATATGCATGAGAGCCAGTATACATTTAGTTCTCATTGAGCTAAATGAAGTTCATCCACCTGTCATGGGATCTGCTTAACAGGAAGTCAGTTATTTTGGGATGTTTGAAAAATGCACCCAATGGAATTTGATATACTCCTCCTAGGGGATTTGTATGATTTTGACCAAACAGGGTCCAATATGATCTGAAGACATTGAGGATCTAAAGTTGATAAGGGATTTTTGATATCTCAAACGGTTCAGCCATGAGGAGCCCTTAAACTTATGGCAAATAAAAGGAAACAGGAAGTGGCTAATAACTTCGCTGTATATTGTGTGATGTACATCAAACCTCAACTTTATGTTAAGAGAAGAAAGCTGATCACACGGACATGACTACTGTCAGTGTCAGTCATAGCACCACCAACTGGCAGCAGGAAGTGTGTCACTTTTAGAAATCTCTAATGTTTTCCCTTACTTTCACCTGATTTGGTTGAAAATCAGTCAGAATAATGTCAGGACATGGCTGATGTGAAACTGTGAAGGGATTTGTGATATTTTGAATGATGTTGCTATTGTGAGGACATAATAGAAAAATATTAATGTTCTTATATCTTAACAGTGGAAAGCGCTAATGTTTCAAAAAAATTTAAATAGAACAAACAACTGGTTGTGAGTGATTGTGCTTAGTTTCATGATTTTGTGATGCTCTAATGGCTCACAACAAATTTTTATATTTATCAGTCCATTGACTAGTCCATTTTCACCTGACTCCTGCAGTACTAGAGTATGTCCACTAGAAGCTCTTATCCTGTAATTTTAATTTTTTTTTTACAATATTGCTTCATTTTCACAATTCATATATACAGAGTCAACCAAAAAATGTATAAACACTTCGGGAAAAGAAAAAAAGTATGATATAAATAATATTAGTATAATATTAATAATATTATTATTATATATATAAATAAACTGATATAGTAATATAGTTTAGAGCGAGAGTCATTGTCCCTTTGGACATCACTGGACATTGCTATGATCTATTTCATTACACCCAAACTGTCCCTTTTGTCCATATATAGTTTAGAAAGTAAGTTTTCGTTTTGCCATCAGTGGATTTTGCTGTGATCACTTTCAGTACACCCAGATTGTCACTCTTGTCCTTTTGGTATTTCCCCTTTTAATGCATGTACCCACTGTGTCTGGTGCACCTGGGCGGCGATGGCACCGTGTAGTGATGGCCCATAGTGCGAGGGCCCGTCATTGCTGCTTGCAGCTATATTTTCACTTTGATTTTCTAGGTATCTTTGAATTCAGTCCTCTGTAGTTTGATCATTTTCATTTCCATCGATGGCAAACGATGTGGCATCCTTTCATTCCAAACACATTACCTAGTCCATATCAGTATAGATATCCAGCATAATATTTTCCCCCACTGAGATCTGATGTGTTTTCAAAGTATCCCTTTAATTTTTTTGAGCAGCATAACGCTGTGGGGATGTTTTTCAGTGGCAGGAACTGGGAGACTAGTTAGGATCGAAGGAAAGATGAATGCAGCAATGTACAGAGACATCCTTAATGAAAACCTGCTCCAGAGCGCTCTGGACCTCACACTGGGGTGATGGTTAATCTTCCAACAGGACAACGACCCTAAGCATGCAGCCAATATAACAAAGGAGTGGCTACAGCACAACTCTGTGAATGTCCTTGAGTGGCCCAGCCAGAGCCCAGACTTGTACCCTATTCAACATCTCTGGAGAGATTTGAAAATGGCTATGCACCAACGCTCCCCATCCAACCTGATGGAACTTGAGAGGTCCTTCCTGCAAAGAAGAATGGGAGACACTACCCAAAAAAAGCTTGCCAAGCTTGTAGCATCATACTCAAACTTGTGGCTGTAATTGGTGCCAAAGGTGCTTCAACAAAGTATTGAGCAAAGGCTGTGAATACATATGTACATGTGGGTTTTTTTTATTTTTAATAAATTTGCACAGATTTCAAACAAACCTGTTTCACGTTGTCATTATGGGGTATTGTTTATAGAATTTTGAGGAAAATAATAAATGTAATCCATTTTGGAATAAGGCTGTAACATAACAAAATGTGGAAAAAAAGTGCTGTGAATACTTTCCAGATGCAATGTATGTGTATGTAATGTGTATATATATATATATATTTGTATGTGCAATGAGATATGTACACCATCTAAAAAGCAGTATTACCTTTTTTTGGGATCTTTTTTTTGGGAGCCAAATACATTTAGCCAGTTTCATTTACAAAATGGAACGCGACCAAATCTTTAACCTTTCTCGAGTGTCTCAAGTGTCCTTATGGTGATGAATTACCCTTTAATTAATTAGAAATGATCTTCTTATCTATGAAATGAATGAATGTACATTATAAGCTGGACATAAAATGAAAGTCAGGTGAAGTTTAATGATCATAGGAACAAAATGGGTCTCAGAAAGAAGTGTCTGCAGGAAAAGGTGCAGTCATGAAGTGAAGGTTTAAGAACAAATGTGACTGTGAAAAAATGTGAAGTGAGGTAAGGTGGAGAGAGGGAAAAAAACAATTAAAAGGCATGACTGATGAGACAGGTGTAGAAGAAATAGAGAGAGAGAGAGAGAGAGAGAGAGAGAATGAGAGGGTGGCAGGTATTGTGGAGGTGTTTAATAGGATTGGTGGAACCTTTCATTAAATCAGGCTTCTGTTTTGATGAGGCTGTGGTTCATCAGTGTGCTGCTTTGAGTATTTTTCTACGTACATTATATATATATAATGTACGTAGAAAAATACATTATATATATTATATACATTATATATATATCTCAATGAACACAAAAACAATTTCCAAAATGTTGACAAGACTAAGCTTAATATAACATCTGTTTAACATCTGTTTTTGTGTTCATTGGCATACTGCTGTAGAGAGCATGGAGCCAAATCGAATGAAAATCTGGGTTCTTCCACCAAATACTGATTTCTTAATGTAATTTTGCCAAAGCATTAACACAATTTGTTTACAAATTGTTTGCATTGTGTTTTATTTGAGTTATTAAAGCTATGCAAATATGGCATGATCTTGGGTTATTTTGATGTGTTTCCTTTAAATATACACTCTAAATAACAATAGTTATATTTTGAATTTAGGAGAAATATTGTGAGCAGTTCACAAAAAATGAAACAAAACTGTTCATCTCACCAATACATGAACCTGGAAGAAAGAAACATAAGAAACAGTGGTCTCTTATTTTTTTTACAGAGCTGTATGTATATATATATACACTACTCACAATTTTGGGTGAAATTTCAGGATGCACCTAAAATGCACTATAACCTTTCCAGGTGAACTTAATTTGACCTTCTCTACACTACACTGAATGCACATGTCCAACTGTTCAGTGTTTCAGTACTTTTTGCATAACTTGCTGTTCTCTAACAAGGTGCTTAACGGCAAAATTCACAACTGGTGTTGGTATTTAAACAGTCCTCTTCATCATGCTGTTCACATTTTCACATCATGAGACCAAGACCACACCTAACAACTGATCAACAGTACCTCGCCATTGCGAGGCTTCAAACAGGATGTTCTCAGAGGGAAGTGGTCACTGAGCTTAGAGTGTCACAGAGTGTCATCAACAGGTTGCAACAGAGATACAGGGAGACTGGAAGAGTCACAGAAAGGCATAGAAGTGGACGTCCTTTGGCCACATCCCACGTTGATGACCGCTTCATTGTGAACAGTGCCCTGTGGAACCGGATGATGAATGCCACTCAACTCCAGGCACATTTAAGGGAGGTGAGAGGCACCCAAGTGTCACGTCAGACCATTCGAAACCGTTTACATCAGCGTGGTCTGCGTGCTAGATGACCTGCAAGGGTTCCTGACCACACCACCAGGCCAGGGAGCATTTACACTGGACGAGGGACCAATGGGCCTCAGTGCCGTTCTCTGATGAATGTCAATTCACATTGAGCAGAAATGATGGCTTGCCAACGATGTTGGAGATGTCAAGGAGAGCGCATCAGCCACTGTTGTCACCAGACAAGCCTTTGGTGGTGGTGGTGTTACAGTCTGGGCAGGTGTGTCTACTCAATACAGAACTGCCCTACATCTTGTGAATGGCACAGTGACAAGCCAATACTACCTGAATAACATCATTAATCCAGTCATTGTGCCCCTGCATGAACAACACAGGCCTAATTTCATCTTCATGGACGACAATGCTCCAGCTCATCGAGGTCGCATCATTAGGGAACAGCTGCTAGAGGCTGGGGTACCTCATGGAGTGGCCTGCACTTTCTCCAGACCTGAATCCCATAGAAAACCTATGGGATCGGCGGAGTCAAGGCTCATAACCCTGCACCCCAGAACCTCAATGACCTGAGGGCCGCCCTTCAAGAAGAGTGGAATGCCATGCCTCAGAAGACAATAAGTCGACTCGTGAACAGCATGAGACGTCGTTGTCAAGCTGTAATTGATGATCAAGGGCACATGACAAATTATTGAGACACTGACATTGTTTGTTTTGGTATACCCCCACTGTTGTTGGCTTTTGTTTCAATAAATTGTTTGAGATGAGGAAATCACCATTGCATGCTTCTACTTTCATGATATAATATCCCTGTAGCGTGAACCTTTTACATTTTCCATAAATTTCACCCAAAAGGCAAATATCCTTAAGTTTTTCTGAGTAGTGTATATATATATATATATATATATATATATATATATATATATATATATATATAGGGGTGTTTTCATTCAAAACATTAAATATGAAGCTCTCTTGAAACTGGCTGATACATGAATTATGCTTTGGGATCAATACTCTTAAAGCTTACAATACACAGCAACATAACCTGGTGCAGGTCTTGAGACAATGGGAAAAAAACAATCTCTGTAAGTGCTTCAGGAAAGGTTGAAGCATCAGCATAATCAACAAACCAGCAATCTTTAACAAGACCTTCACCGCATACTACTCCACTCTCATGAGATCAATACTTATGAGTCATGCAAATTATGAACTGGCATATGTGAGCTCATGCTGGAACCAATAGAACAACCTTTTACTGCAATCACTACATGTACCTGACAAAATCTGATAAGCAAAATAGCCACCTCATATATTTTAGCACCTACAGTACCAAGAGATGTCACCTTAAGGATCTCATTGGGGAATTTGATGTGCCTGAGTTAAGTTTCGACAGCAGAGTGAGTAGATAACTGTGAGAAATGCCAAGCTGATAAGATTGAAGAAGGCTGTCACACTCCTGAATCACTGTGCTTGACATGCTTTTTTGACTAGTCAGTGGAGGCATTAAGGACAAGACAGGAATCGTGAGGATGTTTCATGTCAGTCCAACACTAGGATACAAGCTGGGGTTATATAGACTAGTTGACTAATATATTCTTTGGTTGCTGCTGTGTCTGATGATAAGAGAAGCAGCCTAAATGTAAAGAGGGAACTGTTGATGGACATGAGCTTCCATGCTGCATGCTCTCAGTTTCAGACTCCATTATTCCAGCTGAGGCTTACGTCTGCCTCCGGGGCAACTATTTTAAGAACTGATTCACACTTATTGCCTTGCTTTTTTTTTTTTTTGCACTGATTTATTTATTTATTTATTTATCCTTAACGATTATAACATAAAGCACTGGAAGTGTATGAAAATGTAATTTACATGCTTAATTGAAGAGCAGTTTGATGTCTTCTGTGACGTTCTTATCAACCGCACTAAACATAGTAGCAGTAACATGTCCTAGAATTACAGGAAAAATTATATTCATCCAACCTCCAGTACTGTCATGCAGAGAGAGATCAGTGTGGTGATAAAAATAAGGACATTTTAACAGTCATATGTTTGCTAAAATACCCCTAAAATCCTAGATGACCTAGAACTGTATATTTATTTTCTCTGAATGGACTTATGGTTGAAATAGAAAGTTATTAAAGCATTGGCTACAGTTTACCAACAGACACAAATGCTAAAAATGAAACATCCTGTTCAGATTGCTTTATTTCCCTGAATTATGTTGCTGAATGATTCAGTAATAGCAAGTGAGTCATTCTTAGACAGATTTACCGAACAAATTCAGCCATGCCGCTATCATCTTTCTCAAATCTAATATCCGTAAAAACTTCCTGATAAGGATCAGTGTGCTGCTTCCTTTCAGCTGCTAATGGGATCACGGATAGTGTGTCTTGGGTTTCTTGCTGATCAGATAAACTGCTTTTGGAAAAGAAATCTTTCTGGTTGCATGTGCTACTCTTGTCTTGTCTAAATCTCTGCCCTGAAGGGAACTTGTGGTTATTTGTGTTGAAAGGCAGAGGTGGACAAAGTACACAACTTCCTTACTTGAGTGAAACTGTCCAAACATTACTCCATTACAAGTAAAAGTTGTAAAGACAGATTTTTACTTAAGTTAAAGTACAGAAGTACTTGTTTTTAAAAGTACTTAAGTATCAAAAGTAAAAAGTAAATATCATCGCATTGTTTTATTATTGTTTTATGCAATACTTACAGTACCTTTTTGTAGCAACCTAGTGAATATACTGACCAGTTTGTAGTATCTGTGGAATTAAGAGCGTTTAGAATGTTACAAAATTCTAAATTCTCAAAGTTACGAAATTAAACAACTGAATTGACAAAAAAAGTCACGTACCTACCACCCCCAACAAAGAAGTACACATCTGTGTGTATCCATTCATGCACATTTGAATCAAGTGGTCTGTAAATGAAGACTGGTCAGAAAAAAAATCCAACCTGCTTTAAAACCCAGCTCCACAACTGTATCTGTATAACTGCCCAACAGCAACACTGCTTTAACAAAGAGCAAAACAGAAAGACTTATTTGCCATCAAAACAAAGATTTCAAACCATGTTGTGACAGTGATACTATGTCTAACAGATCACTAGTAGAGAGAAATCGTACTATGGTCAAATAAGTCAAACTTAAAAAAGTCCTTGTTCATCTTAAGTAGAAGCTGGTTCACAAAGTTATGCAAATTAATTGCTCCCCTTCTTGGGCTAAAGATCAATCCAGCTGCACTAAAAAGCCTCTCACAGGCCACTGAGGCAGTGGATAAGATGTCAGCATAGTCATACCTTCAGCTGTACATGTTAGGACACATCCACATCCAAAATCCAAAAACTCGATGCATACCTGTGTGCGCACACGTTTGATATTAGAGAAGAAATTGAAGAAGTGTACGAGGAGTAAATTACCATACATACTTCATGGCACTCAGGACAATTTAGAGACAAACTAGAAGCATGTCTTTGGACTGTTGGAGGAAACCAGACCACCTGGAGAAGATACAAACGCCACACACACAGTGAGCGGGAGCAAGACTCAAACCCACGATGCTGGAGGTGTGAGGCAAACACGCTAACCACTAAGCCACCATGCCGCGCAAAGTGAACACTTAAAATGAAAAGAATCTTTACTCTTTTCTAAAAACTGGAACATACTGTCTAAGTATGGCCATGGATTAAATGATTCGTCCATTTTGAAATGATTCGTCCATTTTGCCACCAGTTGATCAGAGTTCAAAAAATGACTGAAAACCACTGAACTTCACGATACGTGACGCTACAAGAGTGAAAACAAATCATCCTCTGATTAACGTAACTACTTTCTACTCAATGACCTTGACAGAAATGTAGTGGAGTAAAAAGTACAATATTTGTCTTTCAAATGTAGTGAAGTTAAAGTAACAAGTATCCAGAAAAAATAATACTCAAGTAAAGTACACATACTCAAAAAGTGTACTTAAGTACAGTACTCAAGTAAACATACTTCGTTACTGTCCACCTCTGTTGAAAGGGGGGTGGGGCTGTTCAGTGGTGGTGGTGTGTGACATCTTGACTGTTTGGTTAGTGTTTCGGGTCAGGAAAACTATCAGGTCGTTATTTGTGAAGGCGAGGTTGATGGACATGATGAGAATGGAATTCTTGGTGGATTTGTAATAACGTCTGCTGCTATTATTCAATGTTTCTTATCCTTCTTTGCACTCACTGTCATACACTGTCCTTTTGCACATAGTCGGCATTATGTGTCTTGTTTGTCTGCACTGTTTTGTCATCCTGTGCACTTTTATGTTTAGTACACCTTGTAGTATAGTTTAGCTACGTTTGTCCGTGTCACCTGTTCTTTGTTTTTGTTCTGTGTAGTACCGCTGGTCTAGGAGGAACGTTGTTTCATTTCAATGTGTACTGCATCAGCTAAATATAGTTGAAGTGACAATAAAGCTGCTTTGACTTTGACTTGACTTGATTTGTAGAAATGGAAAAGGAGCAGCTAAAGAAAGCACTGTGAGTTGCAAACACGATTTAGATACGATGTTATTTAGATATAGAAAGGACTACCAGAGAGAAAGAGACCCAAAAACTGGGTTGAGAGAGGAATTTCTTGAGACAATTCCCATCTATTTAATTGGCTTAATACCTGAGCAAAGCCAGAGAAACACAGCATGAACCCAGTGTGGCATTATATGCCTTCAAAGACACCTTTGTTAAAAATTCACTCAGCCTTAATATTTTTGTCACACTATTGATAGATACTAGATTTTAATCTTACATTTAACATAATGACCAGCTCTTACTGCTTGGAACTATTACTGAAATCTGTCGAATTCTACAGTAGAACAAGATGCATCAGTACAATACTGTAAAAGCAACTGATAAATTTGACAGTCTTTCCAAATGTATATCATGTATATCAAATATCTATCTGAATTTAAAAGACTCAAAAAAGATCATCAAAAAGTATTAATTTCCTATTAGTAGCTTTTCTGATAACTAGCTAGCTAGATAACTTTGCTAGCTAAGTAAATGCTGCCTGCAGAGGATAGGTATTAGCTAGCTATGTTAATTTTAACTCACCTGTCAGTACTTGATTGCAAACAAGGTACAGGATGTAATGACTGTTTTGCTCATTTTCAGCGTCCAGCTTTTGGTGTAAGTCTTCAGTGTAGACTGTTAGTTTAGCAAACCTGATGCTAACATGTCTGCTGTATAGCATCAGCTGTGGTTACTTGCGTCACACCCCCTTATATTACTGACAAAGGACTACTTTGTCAAAAACATGCCAGGGGAGATTCACTGCTTTAGTGCCTGATTTTATAGAAACATCTGCTAATACTGCCAATATTTCTCTGCTGTAAAACACCACACTGTAAAGCATGGTTTACAGCATTTTTGTTTTTTGGTTTGAACAGTATACAATATGTAGTTCTTAAAAGTGCATGGTTTATCCTAGGTCAATATTTTTTACATTGTCACAGAGCAGCTTTACAGAAGTTCGGGGTATAAATTTAGATCCCTAATGAGCGAGCAAGCTGTGACACTGTGAAATGACACGAAGAAACCTTGAGTGGAACCAGACTCAAATGGAAAACCATCCTCATCTGGGTGACACCGGATAGTCATAACAATATATAGGTGTAACAAATTAGAGGCAAAGAGTACTAAGTGTGTTGAAAGGACATTCAGTATCAGTATATTGAGTATACAGCTCTAGAAAAAAAAATAAGAGACCCCTGCAAAATAATCAGTTTCTTATGTTTTTTTTTCTTACAGGTGCATGTATTAGTGAGATGAACAGTTTTGTTTCATTTTTTGTGAACTGCTGACAATATTTCTCCTAAATTCTAAATATAACTATTGTTATTTAGAGTGTATATTTAAAGGAAATGACAACACATCAAAATAACCCATGATCATGCAGTATTTGCAGAGCTTTAATAAGTCAAATAAAACAAAATGCAAATGATTTGTGAACAGTGTCAATGCTTTGGCTAAATAACATTAAGAAATCAGTATTTGGTGGAAGAACCATGCTTTGGCTCCATGCTCTCCACCAGTTTCTCACATTGCTGTTGGGGAACTTTATACCACTCTTTTTGCAAAAAAAACAAACAGCTCAGCTTGCTTGATGGTTTGTGACCATCCATCTTCCTCTTGATGACATTCCAGAGGTTTTCAATAGGGTTCAAATCTGAAAATTGGGTGGTGGTCTCTTTTTTTTTTCAGAGCTGTATACAGGTCTGAGTACAAGAGAGTATTTATGATGACAGTATCTACAGTATCCAGGTGAAATTATTCACTGAATCAAGTATGAGTTTTGGGAAAGGAACTCTCATATCTTTGCAAGTGTTCCTTAGAGTAAAATTAAATGAATAATTCCACACTGGCTTTGAAACAAAAGTGCCAGTAGTATCAGTTCTTCTGCATATTAAAGATTCTGTGGTTTGATGTAGTGTTTTTCCTCGCAGGATGTAAGTGAAAAATCATCGCTGAATATTTTAGATTAGATGTTAGGTATTGCAAAAGCTGAGTCATGTTTTCAATTTTTTTTTTTTTTTTTTTTTTTTGACACACTGCAAAACAAGCACAAATGCCCTCAGAGTAGCAACGAAGCTGAAAGGTAATAAGCTCTTCGAAAATAATGGAGTTATAACCACCTGGAGGCAGAATGCAATCTCTCAGAACAATCTACAGATATCTATATTTATTAACAGAAACACCAGATCAGACAGCACATAGCTTTGTGGAGTGTGTATGAAGCTGTGTGTGTGTGTGTGTGTGAATTGTGGATCTTCACATGTTCCCTGAGCTGTTTTTAGAAACCTCAGTGAACGGTGACGCACAAGAGACACATCACAGCCTACCCTTTATCAGAAAACATCAGCTCCTAAAAATAAGCTGGCGGCCTGCAGCGATGAACTGAGACTACCTGTGATCTCTCTATGATGCTCTAATTCTGTGTGAATGGTGATGGCAAGGGAGCAGCAGAAGGTCACTTTTTGTATTGATATTCTTGATATGGTGCGTCACGACCGAGAACCCTAACGTTAAGGGTCTACTATATATTGTATCAGACTGTAGACATAGCTGTCATTTATTATAGATTAAGAAAGACTGAATTGCTCAATATAAATAGCCATGCAGAACTGAGGGGAAATGTCATCGGGAAAAATAAAATAACTCAAGAGAACACGAGGCATTGATTTGAACAGTTATTTCTACTGCAGAAGCACAGAGTGGCTCTTTTCATTTTTATATAGGTCAGGTCCAGACAATATTGAAATTTATTTGGACGTGTAAATGTGTGTGTGTGTGTGTGTGTGTGTGTGTGTGCGTCACTCACTCTGGCTGAGTCCAAGGAAACTTTAGAAGGTCAGAAAGCTGCTGGAGACCAATTACTTTTGAAATTATGAGGAGAATGGATAAATTTATCAAATCCTGTGGCAAAAAAATCTCCTGAAGTAGTGCACACTGAATATACAGAGGTGCTTCCAGCCATAAAGCAAAGTCGCAGAGTGTCAAATGTCCTGATGCGGCACATACTGTGTATAAAAGCTATCAGTAAAAATAAAATATAAAATATAAAAGTCAATACATGAACTAATGCACTATATTAAAATCTGCTCACAAAACCCAAAGAACACAAAGGGCCTTATTATTGTAGAACTCATTTCCAGATTTAGGGGATATAATTATAGGATTTAATTTAGAATTAGGTTTGAACAATGTTGTGTAAAGATGTCTTAGCAAGTTATCCTCTTTTCACTCATTCATTACCTTTCAGTTATCGCTTTATAATGATTATGGTGAATCCAGGACATATCCCCAGAACCCTGAGTGTGAGGCAGTAATACACCTTGGATGGGAAACCATACTATTGAACACATAGTAACCTGATTTCTGGACTGAACTTATGGCTCTGGAGCTGTGAGCTAGCATTGGTCATTTTTTTGCTTTGAAATCTTTATTTTGATGGTAAGGAAGCAGGAAGTAGGCTGTAGGATGTCAGTCACATTAAAAAAAAATCTTAGTGTACCTCAGTGTGAGTTAGAATGGAAGAATGTATTGGAAAGCTTTGGAAGTTTTGGTTGCTGTATATTTCCTTAGTACTTGCTGTTTTGATTTACTTGCTTGCCCATTTGTCTGCGTTTTCAACTGGCCTGCTCTGCTGAATGCCTTCATTTTGTCCACCTGCCGTATTTATAGGCTTTGTTTCATCAAGGCTTGGGCAAAGGTAAGTATTTAGGATTTCAATGTTCTGGTTATCTTGTTTTAGTAAAGCAAGCTATACAATTCATCCATTCAATCCCATATATCCATCCATCTAATTTTATCCAACTCCAAATTCTATCCAATTCAATCCACTCATCAATCCAGTGCCATCCCATCCATCCATCCAATTCTATCCAATTCCATCCATCTAAATCCAGCTATCTGTCCAGTCAGCCAGCCAGCCATTTCCTTCCCAGATATCCATTCATACCTTTCATTAATCCATCAATCCACACCATCCATCTTCCATCCATCCACCCACCCACCTAATATCATGCCATCCCATCAAATTCCAATCCATCTATCTTGAGGAACTGCTTTAACCTGCTCAGGTTTGTGGTGAATCTGGAGCTTATAATGAGAACACTGAGTGCAAGATGGGAATACACCCTGGAAGGGAGGCCTTGAAATGCCTGGAAGCAATAAGGCAACTCTCTTGTTTTCTCTCTCTCTCTCACACACACACACACACACACACACACACACACACACACTCAACAAAAAAAAATCACACACACTTCCCACCTAGGGCATTTTTTAGACACAGGTGGAAACCCACATAGACACTGTGAGAAAATGCAAACTGCTCAAACACTAACTATATCAAAACCTGGACCCCAGAGATCCAGAGTAAGAAGAGAATGTTATCTGCTACACTACTGTTGTATTCTACTGTTATATATTTATGAGGTCTGAAAATCAAACTTTATTGATCCAGTTTCATTCTGTCTGCCCTTGTACAATCCCCTATTACTTGCATGGTAGCCTAAGCTTGAACTGTTTGTTTGCCATGAATTATCTCCAACAAAACAAAAGCAGTTTTGAGCCAAATGTGTCACAAATTACACTGCACATGCCACTACAAATTAGTCCAAAATCTAAGAAACCTAATAATCCTTAATGATGCTCTTTGAAGATTTTGACAGATCTGAACCTGTCCCTGGGGAAAAGAGTGTACTTTAATTACACTGGTTAACTGAAACAGAAGTGTACTAGAACATAACACTGATTATAATTATACTTGGCAACAGGCTTGAAATTCGCCCCAACACATCTAATTATTTTCTTCGACTGGGCTTTACATCGTCCATAAGAATCATAATTTAGATTTTGCATTTTTGCTTTTCTCAGTAAATTCTCAGATTATTTCTCTATATCATCATATTTTGCTTCTGTTATACCACATACACTCAATGTTGTGGAACTTCCTGTTGTCTCAGCATGTTATGTTACAGCAGCTATGTTGAGTGTTAAGTTTTATTCCCTCACCAGCATTTCTTTTATCTCTCAAGAAACCTTGTCTTTTGTCCTGAAGATTCTTTAATGGTAGAAAAAATGACAGAAGGATACGAAGCACTGACACTGGAGGCGTCTTCCATACACATTAAATAAATGTGTCCTATTAAATAAATGTATCAACAAATGTGTGTTTTTAAATAGTAAATCATTTAAATTAACTACATGTAACACTTTGTAAGTTGTTACTATAAAAATGATTATCTATCAGATTTGAAAGAGTGAATTATTGTCACTTATAATAAATAAATAAATAAATAAATACACACTATCTAACCAATTCACCAGCACTGTGATCCTTTAATAGGATTGATGTTTTCCCAGGTGTGAAACAGCTGTAATTTTATCAAAGTGGTTTGAGCTGATCTTTGAAACCCTTTTGAAGGTCAGTTTTGTTGCAAAGTTCTTGTTGAGGCATTGGGGAAAAGTGGAAAGGAGACACGATGGAGAATTTCATGAGGAAAGAATAAGTTAGCTATTTATTTTACTTGGTTAAGCTCATAGTGCCTACCACTGTGGCTGTGCCATGTCACTTCCAACTGCCAGTCAAAGGGCCCACCTCCTGTGTTTTAATTAATTTCCTGACCTCTGCCCAGATAAATAAGCTTATAATTACCTATCTGGAGTGTCTCTGTGCCCCTCACTGCACACCGCTACACAGGGGCACTATTCTCAGCCATAACTGATGACGTTTCCGTGGTGGTGGCTTACGTGGTTAAGGCTCTGGGTTGTTGATGGGGAAAATCGGGGGTTCAAGCCCCTGCACCACCAAGTTGCCACTGTTGGGCCCTTGAGAAAGGCCCTTAATCCTTTCTGCTCCAGGGGTGCTGTATCATCTCTGACCCCAACCTCCAAGGATGGGATATGTGAAGAAAGAATTTCATTGTGCTGTAATATATATCTGACAAATAAAGGCTATTTCACTTTTTAAAAGTGCACTGTGTAAAAACAAATAAATAAATAGGTTATATACAAACAAGAGACACATTAAAGGAAAACCCTTACATTACAGTGCTTTAGTAAGGCATCAGATCACCAAGTGACTTGTACAGATTTAAATCTCTGGAATGTCTCTGAATGAATAAAGATGATATTAACAAAAACCTACCCTTACTAGGTGCTGTGATGCTGCTGATGATGATGGAGAAGGAGGAAGAGGAGGAGATAGCATGTGGTTTATATCCTTTTCATCCGGTCGGACCATTCTCCTCTAACCTCTATCATAAACAAGACCCTAAACCATGGAGACTGCTGTGTGTGAAAATCCAAAAAGATCAGCAGGTTCTGAAATACTCAAACCTGCCCATCTGACATCAACAACCATGCCATGGTCAAATCTGGCTAAAATAAACTAACATGATTTCCAAAAGGATTGTTTAAGTCCTATTCATAACACTTTAGTATGATCGAGCATAATAAAAGTCGGAACAGATTTTTATTATTACTTCAAAAGAAAAAAATGTCATCTAATCCGAAATGTTGTGTGTCTTTATGTACATACAGTATATGACACACCCATCAGTCTGCAGGCAGATCCTTCATAAAATATCAATAATTATATTCAATATTCAAACGTTTGCTAAATAACAAACATCCGCTACTAGAATCCACTACAATAGTCCACTAGATAATACGTATATGTCCTGTGTAACGAAAACCAGTGCAGTCCCATTTTTTCCTTTGCCACGCACATTCTCATCCACCTTTCACCTTGCACGTGAGCGAACACGACCAATTAATCAAAGTGTCAGCTTGCTATGACGTAGGACAGTGGTACTACGCAGGACACAGAGGGAATTCAGCTTTAACTGCCCCCTGACCTACATACCTGGGCTTGATGCTGTTGCCCTAAAAAAGGGATGACGAAAGAAGCAGGAAGTAGAGCAAGGGGAAATGGGGACTGGATGTGATTAAGGAAGTAAAGTAGAGTGCAGGAGAAAAACATAGAAGGTAAGAAGGTCATGTAGGGTAATGAATAACCTTGCAGTACAGGGAAATGGTTTACTTCCTTTCTTCAATCCAGCGCTGTTTGATGAAATCTGATCTATAAATGCAGATACAGAGATCTGGTTACATGACCTTTGACACCAAGAGACATCCATCTACCATGCTTTATGTCAACATGTCAAATCTTTTTTTTTTTTTTTTCTGCCATGCTCTCATCAATCTCTTTTCATGTCTGACTCCTGCACCACATCGACCTGCTTCTTAAGCTGACGGCTTATGTCCTGATTCCTGACAGCTGTCTATCCCCAAACTCATTTTCTCAAGTGCTCAGCTATTCTTCAAAGGGTCAAAAGTGTCCTCTTCAGGGATTCCATCCGGATCAGTGGCCATGCTCAATGCACTCAATACCTGTTCAGCTACAGCTGTGTCCACATATACACAGACATTATTGCACCTTATACTGTTCTGACATGCAGCTTCAATTCTTGTGTTCTAGTTTTGTGTTATGACTTGAAACAGTCATTTTTTTGTGCTTTGTAAACTTGAAGGAATTGGGAATTGATGTTCATGTTATTTTACATTCTGCTGGTGCAACTGGCTGCTGTGCTCAAATATGCTGTTGTCTGTCGTTTGTGTTTTACAACCCCAGCATTTTACTACTGCACTTTATTCATTACAAAACTGCGTACTGGTTGGCACAGCACTGTCCCTTGTGAATTATTATACTGTAATGTCTTGCATTGTTTGCACACATTCACTTTATGTAACACTGAGTAGATCTTTGTTGTGTACTTAGCGCCGCGTCATCTCCTGTAGTTCTGTTTTATGTAGCACCATAGTTCTGGAGGAACATCGTTTCATTTTACTGTATACTCTACCACATGTATATGGTTTAAAATGACAATAAACTTTTCTTGACTTGACTTGACATGCATCCGTCCACATGACAATCATCTTTAAATAAGCAAAATTGGACATCAGGATGACTTCAGGGATTCTACTCATGCATAATTTCTCACATTTGACCTCTGGTTTACTCACCCTGACCTCTTGAGCTTTTCTTCTGAGCCCTTTGTACATCGGTGGGCTTCAATCAATCAAATACTGTGCTGTTTAGATTTGTCTCGGGTGGGCAAGCAGTCATGCTCTTGGCTTGGGAAATGGAATGCTTTGGAAGAAAGAAAAGAGAAAAGAGAAAAATATAACAAGGGAATGACAAGGAGGAGATTAGAGAGATTGTCTAGAATTGTTCTAGATGAATGGCTGACAAGCTTCTCTTAAACATAAATATAGCATAATCTTTCCAGGCAAGTGTCTGTGGAAAAAAAAATCTTGAGATGGAACTAAAATCCCATAGATATTTTAAAATCCCAGAGATACTCTGGTAATAATTTTATTCCCCCACCTTCATAGGCTTGATGGCATGCTTGGAAATCATAACGCTCCACACCAGTCGTAACAGCCTTAACAGCTATAAGAAAGAGTATACGTACTGTATATAAGCATTACAAAACCATCTGGAGTTACATGGCCTTGTCCAAGAGGTCTTCCTATAGTCTTTTTTACCAGAGATCAAATCTGCACATATCTGAAGGAACATTGATCTCTTTCAGCTTCTCCACAGCATCTAGTTCACCCTATGTTGCCGGTCCCAGTGGGCACATAAAGGAGAAAGTCCAGAGCTCTCTGTCACTACTCTCAGACAGTTCAGTGAAATGAAAAAACATTGTGTGCACCACTCTAAAACAATCCCTCATAGACACTTTTAAATGTCTGGAGAACAGTTTTGTACTGAGCAATGCATTTAAGACCTGGTGAAATATTCTCCCTTCATCACAAAAGATTTCACAATTCCCTAACATTTGTTATAATTGTTATGAGAGCATTACTGAAGATTCAGAAAGTCATTGCTTGCTGTTTTACATTTGGAGCCTGGATGTGAATTTAGTTTTCATTTTTTTTTATGCATACAAGTATGCATACAACAGTGTATTTCTGTAGTGTTTTTAAAAGATTTACGTTTTTGCCAGTCTTTGTTTCCCTTTAAAAATTGGACAACCATTAGAATTTTCTCTTCTCTTTGACTCCTGGCCATAGCTCTGGCAGGATTCACAACAGTATACCCTGTTCTTACCCCCCTACCCCCCAAAAAAATCAGCAAAGGGACAGGATTTTGATGACTTCCTGGATTTTGGATTCTGATGACCTTAGCTGGCAAACACCTTATTTTGTAGTGCAGGTTACTGATGCACATACATCACTCTACCTCCTGGGTCAGCTCATTTTCTTGCTCCACCTTCAGTTGGTCAAACTTCTTTTAAAGTAATACAAGCTCTTGTAGTAAGTGCCTTAAAAGCCTGTAAGTAAGAAATAAATGCTGTTATAGGATCAATGTGTTAGCAACCTAAATACCATGTCCTGAAGTACTGTATTCCTTTTATACCACAGGAACTGATAATTGTCAATAATTACATTGTTTAACTTATTAATGTGAACTCTGACACTGGAGACTCCTTCCAAAAGTGTTAAATAAACCGCCTTCTTATAGAAAACTTAACAGCATAATTTTTAGATATGACACAGTATCACTTTTCCTTTTCTGATGCCAACATTCAAACCCGAAATACTGCATCCCAGCCGATATACTTTTTTACAACTACTAAGCTTTGAAGTTAAACGTCACACAAGTCATTTACAATATAAATAGAATAAAATCAATCCTAAAAATAAAAAAAAACTGTATACATAAAACACTCTACAAGTAAAACTTTGAATTTTACTTTCCAAATCCCATTCCAATCAGCGCCATTTGTTGATGAAACAGGATGCAATATCCAGTATGTATTCTCTGACATGCTGCAGCTTGCAGCCACACAATGGCATCTTGTTCACCAGACCCTAGTAAAACGTCCCTTTAAAAATACACTACCAATTAATGATACCACTAAAAGGCTCATTAGATTATGCCCTAGAGCTTTTGAACTTTAAAGACAGAAATAAAGTAAGAGCTGTGGGGTGTGTGTGTGTGTGTCTGAGACGATTAAGATCAGGATCTGATCATGCATCTATGTGCATGGACGAAAGCTTTAAACTAAGTACAACTCCATCACTGTCGAAGCAAGAGTAATGGCACATCAATACATATCTACGAAAGCATGCTGGTAGCTAGTAAAGCGTTTCCGCTTGATGCAATGTGTGAAGCAATGCTTGCTGTGCTCTTTTCTGCACTTGTCCTGTGTGAACTGATATTGGCTAGTGTTGCTGTAAGCTTTAACACAACACACGGGTGGTTATGTACCACACAATATATTAGCGCAATACATAACGCTCACTGTCCCAAGAGTACAATAATGTTAAGATTATTGCAAAGCAATACTTGCTTTAACGTTTTATGATGTGTTATGATGCTTTTGGGTAAGTAACAAGCACTGGTGACTCATGTTCCCTTGTTAGTCATGCTGTGGATGTGTGCTCTGCTCTGTTCAGTCCACACCGCTCTTCTGAATTCGAGCAGAGTGCTCTGGAGCTCCGGGGCCTTTCGTTTCTGCTGTCTCTGCTTCACCAGATCCTTCTTTTTGGCTCTCTAAAAGAGCAGCCATTCCCATGTGGCTTTCAGAGATACCAGACTTTTCTCCAACTCCTGCAATGATAAGGACTACTGTTACTATGACCACCGCTTTGGCCACAATACAGATTTTTTTTTTGTTTAATAAATAAAAATATGTAACATTTGGACATGGGTGGTTAGCACAACTATGGTTTGGGGGGTTCTATTTCCTGTTTCATCTGCTCTGTGTATGTGGAGTTTGCACGTTCTCCTTAAGTTTCAGGGGTTTCCTCCAGGAATTTCAGTTTTCTTCCCGAGTCATGCAAGACATGCATTGTAAGAACATTGTCCATAATATGTGCATGTGTGTGTGACTGTGCCTTGTGATAGTTGGCACCCCATCCAGAATGTCCCTGCCTTGTGCCCAGAGTCCCCTGAGACACTCTCCACGTTCCTGCAACTTGTGTAGCCTGTAAACGATACAGAATGTGGGTCTGTGGTTGAAATAATTTGACTATTGCTTTGGTATATCGTGCAACAGCATGTTTTATTCCTTACGTCTGAGAATATTGTTTATGATGTACTCTGATCTTACTCTGGAGTGCATCAGGATCTGTTTACTCAGCCACAACTTCATGTGTACTCTTCTCTCCCGGTGCCACAAAAGACACACTGTGCATCAGTCTGACATTTCTGGTACCTTTAGGATATGAACAAAGTCTCACATCAAACATTTTGTTGTTTCATAACCAAAATCACATTAAAATTTACTCACTGCCTAAACATTTCTTTATGTTTCTCTGAGCTGTTGTTTACTTTCAGAGCAGTCATGGTGCTGTGCTTCTCTGTCTCTCTCTCTCTCTCACTCGCCAATAAAGCCTCTCCAGTTCTCTCCAGCTCCAGTTCTTTCTCTGCCTGTGCTGCATTCAGCTCTTACTTCATGACCTGGTGCTCTATCATCATCTGCTTCTCCATTTGGATCAGTCGAGACTGTGGGAGAAGAAGCAGAGTCATGAAAAACATGTTGCTGTTATTAAACCCAGAATAGGCATGACATCTACCTCGGTTCTGTTTGTGGTGCAACATCCTGGTCAGCTTGCTGAGCCCAGAACAGTTACAGAGCACTGTGCACATTTGCATGTTTTTCAGGATTAGAAAATAAAATCTGAGGACTTTATTGTATGCATACTGACCTGCTGCATATGTGCTTGCACCCTAAGGTTGAATTTTTTCTTTTAGCCTCTAGGATTTCCATGTTAAATATATCACAGCATATGCAGATATATCCACCTGCCATAAATAATCATAAACAAACTAATTGAAAGTATTTTTCATGTTAAGGTGAACTAGGACAACAATGGTTATGAACACTAAATCCTTAGAGTCAAATATTAAATATTTGCAAATATTAAATATTAACATTTATTGTACAATTTGTGTACAACAAACAATTTCAAGAACCCTTTTCACCTTTCCAGAGCCACTCTGAAGAAAACAGTGTATGACATTTGACAGCATTATGTAACACCATTATATAACACATAATAACAAGATGAATGGGACAAGATTTCAAAGCAATCTTGAACCATCAGAAGACAGATGGAAGAAAGATTGAGGAGTGAACAGTACTCACAATTCACAGGTTCCAAATGTGGGTGAAAGGGCATAAAAGAGGTTTCTGGCAATGGACATTGTGTTAGAGAATATTCTAATATAGCTATTACAAAATGTTTACAACCACATTGGGCTGGCACAGTGGTGTGTCTGGTTGCATTGCTGCCTCAAAGAATTAATTAATATATAATTTAATTTTCTATTAATATCTTAAACTGTTTAGGCATTTTTTAAAGCTGAAAATAAAAGAACATTTCACAGTCACTTAACTTTGTCATCTTGAGTTTGTCCTAAATGGTGCGCAAACATTTTCACTTGACTGTACACAGTGTGACTCATAATGATGAATGTGCAAACAAGCATAGCAGATCCTTGGCAACAGGCAGCTGTGGTTTGTTGAAATTAAAAATTAGAGAATGTACAGCCAGTTGGACCAGAATAAAGCTGCTGGCAACATTTAACTAAAACTGTAAACCTTTTGGAGCTTGGCAGCTCTGATGAAGGTAGGAATGGAGTTGGGGTGAAGTTCAGTTCACACACCAACTGTGCTAAGACTGGCACTGCAAGCATCAGCACATCAGCCGTCTGTCTCTGTCCATTGTACCGAGTTAAACTGTCTCTTACCATGGCGGTAATGTCTGCATTAAACTGCCTTTATCCATGGAAATGTAATCTATTGGTGTTAAACTGCCCCTCTCTATTGTACCGAAATCTATATAGGATCAATTGTCTCTGTCCACGGTACTAAAATCTAAGCTAAACTGCCTCTGTCCATGGTACTGAAATCAATTTGTGTAAATCACCACTGTCCATGGTACTGAAATCAATTTGTGTAAATCACCTCTGTCCATGGTACTGAAATCAATTTGACTCAAATCACCTCTCTATTCAGATCCAATTGATTGATTGATTCAATTGAATTGTGCTGAGAACATTTATATAACTGCAGCTGTGCTCTGTATTGTGTGTGTGTGTGTATATGTATGTGTGTGTGTGAATGTGTGTGTGTGTGTGTGTGTATGGCAGCAACCAATTTAGACAGCACTAAATAAAATGTTCCATTATGTGATTGTTTATTATTAAGTACTTTACTCATTTATCAGTATCTGTACTGACGTGAGCCAAAACATACCTTTAAAAATGTTATTGATGCATCCCTAACTGCAACTGTACACAATGGAAAACAATCGCTGAGGCCTATGGTGACAACCTGAAACAAGATCCCGAAACACTCACAGTTGTATTTTCTTTTATTTTGTACAGTCTTATTTTCTTTTATTACTTACAGTCGTATTTTATAACTAAACAACTAACCATGTAATGTAGAAATGTAAAGCCCTGTATTAAAACCACAGTTAAATCCAAGTAGGGAATATCATATTCTTCTATGTACTAATAATACTGAAACGCTGTGTACTTCATAAATGTCAGTCATACACTACATCATTAAATTACAATCACAAAAGAGCTTTTTTCATCAATTAACAGATCACAGACATAAACAAAACAAATGGCACACACCCACAAATAGCAGCTAAAATATTTATATATAAAATTGCATTGATTGGCTTGCATTAGAAATGCTATTAGAAATGAGAAACCAGAGAACAATGGCTTGTGCGATATGTATTTGTGTGAACAGCAGCTTATCTAGGTGTCACATATTTAGTATTAAAGGGATACTCAAGAGTTTATCAACATTATCTGTGTTCACTGGATCTGTACAGTTTTGTCAAACTACCATGGAAAAGAATTTCAACACGATTTCCTGTATTAGGAAAATATCTTGTTTGACCAAAGTCCAGTTCAGGCAGACGCTCAGAGAATTGTATTGAATTTCTTGCCTCTAGTAATAACACAGATACTTCAGATGGTGGACAGAGATTAGGATTAAAAACTGGTGGAGTATCCCTTTAATCTGTAGAAGGCACACAGTTCCAGGCCTGAAGGATCACAACACTGGCCAATTTTTTAACTCTTGACCACAAACTCTGCACCGCATCCCTTCATGATGTGTGTAAAACAGTGAACTGTGCAAAACTGCATCCAGAACGGTGGGCCCTTGATTTCACAAGAAAATTCACACTAATTGCTTTAAATCCAGTTTGTCCGTTTATCCTGTTCAGTTTACTTAAGATGCATTAGCACTAAACAAATTACATTACCTTCCCTTTTTCCTTTCTAATAATAAATGAAAATACAAATCTGTCCTTCTTAGAGTTAATAACTGTTGTACCTACAGTATGTGCATTGATGTAGCCTCTAGGGGTGTAAACCTCAGACTTCCACAATATATGATGAGATAAATTCAGTTCGTAAGGCAACGATTAGATATTTGACAATACCCCTGAATCTGCTAAAATATCAATTCAATTGTTAAGGCATTTCAATATTTTTGATGAAACCTCTCAATCTGCTATGACACAATAAGAATTCATTCTTATTCGATTCATTAGGTAACAGTGTAATATTTAATGCCACAACTAAATCTGCTATGATATGATTTTGATTCCTTAGGCAACAGTTGCAGCCACCCAATCCATTATCTGTATCACTTATGTACACAGGGTCGTGAGGACCTGGAGTCTATCCACGGGGACTCTGTGCACAAGGCAGGGGACATCCTGGATGAGGTGGCAGTCCATCGCAAGGCACAATTGCCAACAATTTAGATATGCCAATCAGCCTACAGCACATGTTCATGGACTGGGGAGGAAACTAGAGTACATGGAGAAAACCCCCAAAGCACCAGGAGAAGATGCAGACTCCACACACACAGAGCAGAGGCAGAAATCGAACCCCTAACCCCAGAGGTGCTGACCAGAAGTAAATAAAAATAAAATGAAAAAAATAAAATAAAATAAAATAAAAAAATAAAATACCACTGAATGTGCAATTTAATGCAATCTGATTTCAATCATTGCCTTTTAAATTGATGTGTTGATCCATATCATCTGATAGTTACACCCCTAGCATCCTCACTCCTTCCTCAACGCATGTCATGGCTCGTGTGATTGCCTGTCTGGTGCCGTCTTTGTCTTCTCACCGTCTTGAAATCTTCATCCTGTTTAAAATATCAGATCATCAAAACCAAAAAATTCTCTTTACAAACCAGATTTTATTTGACTTATTCTACCGTATCGGCGGTGTCAGCCGTCTCGTCTGTATTCTCGTCCTCTTCCTCCGTGTGTTCGTGCTCGCTGCTAGCGTAGGACAAGTCCAAGTCAGACAGCACTATGTCCTCATCGTAGTCTGTGTGATATTCCGATTCCTCTGTGATTCAGAGGTTAGGGTTGAGTACAATGTTTGAAATAAACAGTCTATAAATGTAAGGTATGCTCTAAATATGGCTCTCACCTTCCACTATGGCCTGCTTCACCGGCTCTATCCGGGACACAATCTCAGCCAGGTCAGTGAACGAGGCATTAGGACAGGTCACCACCTGCAAGACAAGAATACAGCCTCATTACTTATTCACTGATATATCTTCAGTTAGGAAAAAAAAACGATTATGCAAAATGTATAACAACTCCCAGTGTAACTCATTAAAGGTTATTAAGAATTCCTGAGCAGCTGCTTAATGTGCAAGTAATATTCAAGATATGTTATGAGCTAGCTAGATACACATGGTCCGAAAGTCAAGAATACGACCAAATTTTCATGGAGGCAAATTGTTTTCTATTGTGGAAAATTACACCATCATTTTTAACAGTTATTTAAATGTTTACAAACGTAAACAGAAATGATCACTGATTGCAAACAGTAGCAGTGATTAGGGGGAAAAAACAGGAGTGCACAAGGTGTTATTAGAAAATAATCAACAACATTATGGTGTGATGTGGCCTGACAAAAAGTGGAGTTACTGATACCACACAAAAGTTGGTACTTTTCCAACAGAAACACATGCTGAAAAGTTTTATTCCTCTTCTACTACAGCGAGAGAGAGAGAGAGAGAGAGAGAGAGAGAGAGACACAGAATGAGAGAGTCGGAGAGGGGGGAGAGAGAGAGAGAGAGAGAGAAGGTAAGCAAGTGAGAGAGAAGGTAAGCAAGTGAGAGAGCTAAAAGAGCAAAAAAGAAAGAGTCAGAGAGAGAGAGAGAGAGAGAGAGAGAGAGAGGGTGAGAGGGTGAGAGAGACAGAGAGATAGAAAAGTAAGAGAGAAGGTAAGCAATTGAGTGAATGTGTGAAAGAGAGAGAGAGAGAGAGAGAAAGGGGGAGAGAGAGAGACAGAGAGAGAGAGAGAGAGAGAGGGTGAGAAGGGGGGAGAGGGAGAGAGAGAGAGAGAGAGAGAGGGAGAGAGAGAGGCAGGCTGATAAGGGAAATTAGTGAGACATTAGTGAGAATCTCTTGGATGTTCCCCACATTAAACCTAATGATAAATCATTCAAATGCGTGACATGTCATTCATTAATAAATGAAATAGTGTAATCACAGGCAGATTGCTGTGCTATAAGTGAAAAAACACACATTGGTGCTCTTGCTCTTGTGGAACTCCTCCTGATGTCGATCTTTCAGCATTTTCTCCACCACACCACTGCGACACCACACATCAAACACAGTCTTCCCGTGCTGATAACCCACATCCTGGGGGAAAAAAACCCACAGACAGATCGAATGCAGATGAGATGCAGGTGTAATGCTTTCTTTCTAATGTTAATTGCGCTGTACTGATATTCATAAAAGGTCACTGTAGTCATCATTACAGCTCCTCCATATTTAACCACCTCAGACGTTACATGAATATGTCTCTCACTTAGTTTAATCATGTGGTTATGGTGAGAAACAGGATTAGCCATAGCTCTAGATGAAAAACTAGAGGTTTAGTGCAGGAGGAGAGAAAGAAGGGTAAATTCATAAGATTATAAATGTCCTTTCCTGCTGTTCCTAGTGTGTTAATCAGTGGAACTGTCATAAAAGTTTTTTTTAATATATTCTACACCTTAATTAATATGTCAGAATGGATGGTGGTTGGTAGATAAACCTTTAATCATACTCTGGCATCCAGCCAAAGTGCATCACACATCACACTATTTAATCCTAGATCTCAGTACTCAGAGCACACTATGATTTATTTGTGATACATCTTGTGCCACTTAAAACACAGGATCGAACGAGCGAGAGAAGGTTGCTCACAGCGATCTCGTCGAATTTGCCAAACTCCAAAGTGCCATAGCGGTCGATAGCAGGTCGGATGTACTCGCAGTAGTCGCTGTCTTTCACCAATTCCAGCTGACGCACGCAGCACACGTAGGCCAACCGGGTCTGGATCTCCGCCATGTTCAGCACCTGCAGGGTCATTCATCACTGTTACAGATCGCATGCCTTAAGGAAACACATTTTTCATGTTACTGTTTGTTACTCAGATGCCTGCAGGCAAGCGGAGCCAATAGAGAAAAGGCAATGAGGCAGTTTGCTTGCTATAGGAAAATTTCAAGCAGATGGTCACTACTTCACTATATTATTTTAAGCAATTTTGGGGAATATATATTTTTTATTACTGCTTGTCACTGATGTAGGCCTACACTGCATTATTTATTCCCAGAGCTGCTTCCAGAGTCCTAACCTTCACTTTCTCTGCTAGAGGGTTCAGGCGTTTCCATAGCAGCCACCACCCGGATAGAGAGTCTCCATAGTTGGTTAGGTTGGTCTCATCCTGGCTGCCTACATCAATTGCAATCACTACTTTGGCACCCATCGAGCGAGCTACATCAGCTGGGAACACAGGAACACATGGATGTTAAATATCATAAACTATTAAAAAAGCTATTCGAAATCATGTCATTAAAATGCAATCCTACCAGGCAGGTTGTTGATATAACCACCGTCCATGAGTAAATGTCCATCTTTTGGGTCACAAAGCGGAGGCAAGTAGCCCGAGAGAGACATGCTGGCACGCACGTACCTCCACAGAGAACCTGAATGGAAAGGAGACCAAATGAACATACAGAAAGACCGGAAAGACAGGAACAAAAGAACAGAATAATACAACTGACTGACCGTCAGTGTGCACTCTCATGGCAGAGGCCGTGATGTCTGTAGTGATGTTAAAGTATGGAATCCAGAGGTCCTGTAAGAATACACACACACTAGCTCAATATCATATAGCGGAACATAAATAAAAAGAGGTTGCACATCTGCATGACTAATCACAGCGCTGGTGAGATTTCTCAGGAGAAAAATCCAATCAGGATGCCTCAGAGACAAGTGACAGTCCAGGTCTGCTCAAAGGGAACAGAATCAAGCATGCCGAACATCACATCAACTTTCAAGCTCAGCAAGCGAGAACATGCAAGAACAAATGTAATTACAGGCCATTGTGTTATAATTAACATTCTTGTACTGTGCTGTATGTACAAATCCCTTAGCGAGCTCTTTAACAAGCTCAAGTTCTCCACAGGTGAGAGACTGGTTTAAAAAAAAAAAAAAACCCTGCAATTGCAAAGAAAATATTTGACAAGACTTCAACTTCTCGTCAAACATTTAACCCTGTTCCATTTGTTGACCCAATGCCCTGTGAGTTGCCTAACACCATGATGGTGGAGCTGTAACTTTAAAGGACCCATGAAGTTCCTTAAAATGTGCAATGTTAATCAACATGCTGCAATTTCCACTGAAAAAAGAAGTCAAGGAGGGACAGAGTGGGAAGTCAGACTGGTACCCACTCTGCAAAATGATGTCCTCAATGTCATGAATGTTTATAATGTATTCATTTAAATTGTTTTGGAGCAAACTAGATTACAGATAATCTTATCTCTCTCTAGAATTTTATCTCTCTCTAGAATCTAAAGTGTCCTGCATATATAAATCACCTTGCCGGAATTGCTGTTACCGCAAGAATTCATATCAGCAATGAGTCTTTGGCTGTTCAAACGTGTGTTTTAATCAGTTCTCTAACTATAAGTTGCTTAAGAAGGAAATGGTTTAAATTCGTTCACTTTGAAGAAGAGGTGAAGGAGGTGAAGAAAAATCCTCCCTAAGCAAAACTAATGCATCTTTAATGACAAATATGGTTAAGCCTGGACTGTAAGGTAAGCTATTTAATAATAGGAGTGGCCACTCTGACTTCCCACTCTGTCCCTCCCTGACTTCCTGTTTCAGCGGAAATTGCAACGTGTATTAACACTGCACATTTTAACGTCTCCTTTAAAATCACAGCTTTAGTTCTGACTATTTGAAAGCATGTCAAATTCTCATAGAAAACATCACCTTATCAACAATTACACATTTTTAATGGAGCAGCCACAACATAAATCCCTTTGTTAGCTGTTACATATGAATAAATAGAATCCAGGTGATTTTCCCCTCAGACAGAACCACTGTTGGAGAGCTGCTGTTAGAGATCATTAACTAACACTTCTGTCCAATCAAAATTCAGCAGTGTTAAGGTATAGGATTCCTATAATAAACATTTATTACCACATTCAGCATACAATAACAAACCATACAACTTTAAATTACAAAATGAAAATCATTTATACAGTATAGTAGTAATTGTTATTTTTTAATGACTCCCGTGGATTATCAGCATTTATTTAGGATGGAATTAATGAACAATGGTTACTATATAGTATTTAGTTCACATTAAAATAAACCTCAATTTATATTTATATTGCTTTTTAGACATAATCTATATGATTTATTTTAAGGAAGTGTACGGTTTGTTAATGTTAACTAACACAGCAAGTAATGTTAGGTAAAGAAACCTGTGATGAAAAAATAATATTGGTGCCCGAAGAAAAGATCAGAAAAAATAACAGAATGTGTCTTTTTCCCACATTATTAGACTAATTTCAGGGAAACAGCTGGTGTTTAGTGTATTCTATACTCAACAATCAAAGACAAAACTTAATCTAGGGCTAAAAAGAAGTCCACTCCATTTCCCACCTCGATTTGTTTGTCCTTAAACAACGCACTGATGCTGGAGTTAAAGGATGCGCCGGTGAACATGGAGGTCACTGGATATGTCAGGTCCAGGATCTTCTTAAACATTGAACCAAACTCCTACACAGCAGATGAGAAAAAGTGTTTTTAAAAAAGAAAAGCTGTTATTAAAACAGGACTGATGAAACGGACGGATCATTGTTCTCACTATGGCCCATTCGCGTGCTCTGACTCTCATTCGGCTGTAAGTTCTCTCCTCGGCAAACAGCGCCGCCATCAGGGAGCCGACAGAAGTGCCGCCTACCAGATCAACAGGGATCCCTGCTTCACACAGAGCCCGGATGATTCCCACCTGAGAACAGCCTCTGCCGGGTGGAGAAGGTCAGTCAGCTGAAAGGAATTTAATACTGCAACAATAAAGCTGCTTATTCAATCACATCATAAATAAAGACTGAATCGTTTTGAATATAATGGAATAGTAGATTTCTTCCTAATAGTATCTCAGGAAGACTTTCCTTTGCCACTGGCTTGCTCATTAAACGTGAAATTTATCATTTATATTCTGAATTTAAATATTTCTGTATAGATGCTTTACGACAATGTGCACTGTTAAAATCACTATTCAAATAAATTGAATTGAATTGCTTTGTATCATCTTTTCACCCATCTTTAAGATATTCCTGAATCTAATAGTTTAAAAGCACAGACAAACAAACATTATCAGAAAAGGAAGAACAAATGCACATCCAATTAAACTGCAATGCTATTAAAGAGTTGCTAGTAAGCAAATGCTAGTAAGCAAAGAAGAAAAAATTGCAGTGGACAATATGACTAATTTGTTTTCTGCTGTGTGCCAAGCCACTGTAAAACAATACCATGTAATCATTAGCAATCCCTCCGTATTCTATTGACCAACGAGACCACCCACTTGTTTTATATTGACTCAAAAGCTGTATCACAGGTCAAAGTTCACCTAGATAAATTTGGCGCCGAAGAGAAAGTAACCGTCTTGAGAAGCGAATACGAGTCTTTCACGTCCCACGTCCTTTCCGCTTTGTTGTTTTGCCCGGGGAAGACGCCTATGCGTGTTTGTTCTGACCGCTGCTTCAGCTAAAAAGCAGAAAAATGCCATTTTATATTTTAACCCTTACCTCTGCTATACCTCTCTTACTCACTTGCTTAGGAATACCAGTGCAGCTGCTCATTCATGGAATAATAACTACTCTTTACAACTGTGCTGAGCAGAAAAGCATTTCAGAACACACAATATATCAATCCTTAAAGACGGCTGGCTGACAGGAGTGGAACCTGGTGTGGTTATCTGCTACTGTAGCCCATCTGATACAAGGTCAGGTGTTTTTATTCCTTTTTGAGATGCTTTTCTGCTCAACATGATTGTAAAGAGTGGTTATTTAACCTATTGTGGCCTTTCTTTTCGTTCAAACCAGTCTAGTCGTACGATTTAGAACTTCACCAGTTCTAAATCGTAAATATTACGGCTAAACTTTTGGCACCTGTGGAGCTCATTTGTATTATAAACTGGATGGAGAGTATCACAGATGGCGGTGAAATTAATTTGATGGTTAAGTCTACAGGAAAATATTGAACAGTCATTAGCTAAAATCAGTCATCGTGCCATCTATATGGACATGTGGATGATTGATGATGCTGCTGGCAGCAGGTGCTGAGTGAGTGAGCAGAGATGATGAAATAAAGTGTGCATGTCTGAGAGAGTGTAAGACAGACACACAGAGAGAGAGAGAGAGAGAGAGAGAGAGAGAGAGAGAACTGTACCTAGCACCTCCTCCCCCCAGCACCAGGGCTATGGCATTGCCTGTCAGCACTCGAGCCAGGCGAGAGAAATCAGAGTGGCGGTCTGGGGGCTTTTCAAACACACGCTGATACATCTCTCTCTGAAAAGAGTAAAGAACACAAGATTAGCTCACACACCTGTAACGACTGCAGAAATTCAGCGCAATCATATATTAATTTGAGATTAGCATTTACGTTAATACTGAGATGAGCATAAAATGGCTGTGTGTCTCAGATCAGGACCAAGCATTATCAGTTAGTTTGAATGAGAGCGTGTTGGATTTTGCACCAGTTTCGGCAGACTTCTCCGGCTGAAAACCCGGCGAGGGCATGACATGTGCAGATGTCTGGAAATCCAGCTGCGCATGTTGAGCCATTCGGCTGTTCCTCTGGGTGGAGGTCCGTCCTCACGATGCAGGAGCACCAACTGCTTCTGAGCCCGGACCGCACTGCCCTCCAACATCTGTTCCAGCTGAAGCAGACAAAAACATGCACATGAATGTTCATTATTATCAGTGCTTTTGAATTCTCAACACCGATTGGCCAGGTGTTGATTCATTTACTATAACAATAGATAACATGAATAGTTCCACGTTAATGGAAAAAGAATGAGACGTTTAATTAGCATTTTTGAAAGATTCTTTAGTGTTGGTGCCGTGTAACACTCAGAGGTGAAGCTATTTTTCGGTAGCTGTTGCTGTTTAACAAAGTATAATGATTGAAATACTTTCTAAGGAGAAACTTATATAACATAATTTTGGAAGTGTCAGAGCTTTATTTTATTTTGATACATGCAAGTCTTCTGGATCAAGAGAGAGTGAGAGACAGAGTGACAGACAGACAGAGAATGATTTTTTAGAGCTGCTGTAATGTAAGTGATAACACAAATTAACTTTGGGATGGTAACACACAGGTAGCGTCACACTGCTGTTGTGTTGTTCTTTCAGCTCTTGTCACTACAGCAGATCTTCTGGTCCACATATTTGATCTGGCACTGATTCTACACCCGAATCCCTTCCTGATGCAACCCTCGCAATTTATGCTTGGGACCTAGAGTTAACTCCTTGAGAGTTGTCCACCAGGGGGCAAGCATAAGCATAGAGCGCTCATACACAAGGGCTTTATTCCCTACTCATATCTTAATAATTAACATAATAATGATAGTGATTAACTCCTAGGTTAATTAACTCTCAGTTACACTTACAGTTGTGTTATTGTAAATACATTGTTGATTGTATTGCTTTGGCCATTTTCTAAAAGTTATGCTAAGAAAGTTCTTTTAATAGAGGACACTACACATCAAATGCCTTTGGCTTGAAGAAAAGGCAAAATTAAAAACAATGTTAGACCTTGAAACTCTTTACTCTGTCAATGTGCAATTTACATCATTTTATCGCAATGCTCAAAGCTGTCCTTATAGTTTTAGAAGCTCTTTGACACAAATTATAGACGTCAAGACATCAACTTCTATGTCAAAGAACATGTGAAAAGAAAGCAGGTTTGGCTCTAGCTGTAATCACTGCCTGTCATTTTAGTTTTCTAGACACTGAGTTAAACAGGCAGGTGAAGGATATTATTAAACACTTAATTAACTGAAATTAACTGGTTTATGTCCAGTGCTAATTGCTAGCATGATCCATTTCGAGACCTGAGGTGTGAGAACACCATCAGTCTCTTTTATCAGTATTATAGGAAAATTGTGTAAAGCTAAATCACCAAAAAATTGCTCTGAATGTTCATGACACAACTGGTTTACACTTAGTGACACCCACAAGCCGATATTGACAAAATGGTGAGCGTTCCCTAAACGTGCCGTGTGTTAAATCGTCCAGTAATGTAGCTCGCCCACTGCAGCTACCATCAGCTACCACTGCTATCACTCTTCATGTGATTTGGAGAGACATTACTTTTGTCCCAATTAAGTAGCTAGCGTTATTTGTCTTAATTTATGGATTTGTTCTGGACTATATTATTTTAAGTCACTGATATGACAATATGCCAATCAATCAGGATTTACATTAGTGAGTTTCTCTTACGCATAAACGTAACAAAAACCCCAGAGGTATTGTATTTCTAAAAATATTCTTTTTATTTAATTAAATAACTAAATGCTCGTGTACAACAAATTTCTGTGAACAAAATTTGTGTAATATATCCAGCTAGAATAAAAGATAAAAGAGCCCAATTTGTATATGATTGGAGAAATTTCAACCAAAAACTGCACTTTTTTTGCAACCTATAAGCAAAAAAATTAAGATTTTAAGTCTTTCAGTCAATCTAAATTTAGACAAACGTTTCAAGCATTGAAACAAACCCTGAGTGATGTTAATATTTAAGGAGCTCATTCAGTTTGACCGTAGTTCATTGTGTACAGTGTATAGAGTACAGAGTGTGTGTACCTCTCCTACTGTGGGCTCCTGCTCTCCCAGTCCCACAATGAGAATACAGTCAGCCTGTCGGATACAGCGCTGTGTCCACGGTGTCAGAGTGCTATCTGACTGGTACACAACAATCCTGTGAATGTCCTCCTGCTGGCCCAGCCAACTGGACAGCCGATACTCATGAACGCTGGAAATGAGACAGGACAGTATCACAGAGATAGAGTAACTGGAAGAGAGAGAACTTTTTCATAATTGTTAGATCAATAACCAGGCTGACCTGTCAAGTGCTGCGGCACCCAGGCGCTGTCTGATGATGTCACTGGTCAGGAGTAAAGTAGGGCCTAGGATAGGGACAAGGTCATGAGCATTTGTTACTTGTACAGATGTATTGCTGATATATTTTGGTTTATTAAAATATGCTTCTAAAGTATATTATTCTTCTCATTCTCTCCAATAAAACTCACCTGTCACCTGTCAATGGGTCATATTAATATACCTAACATATATTAAAATGATTTTTCATATTCAGACTTGTGGAAGGCTGTGATTTGAAGTTACCAATAGCACTGAGAGCATGCTGCAACTCCAGAGTGAAGGCTGTCATGGGCACGTCATCAGACACAGGCAGGATGGAAACGGTGGACAGGTTGGAGACAGGATTACCTGCATCCCACTTACTGCCAGAAGAGTGCAGTCCAAGACCATGAGCTGGGGGTGTGCCAGGAAAGAAGCGAAAAAAAATGAACAGTTATAAATATTCAGTAATGTTTATTAATGCTATATGATTATTAGTATTAGCAGTAGTAGTAGCAAAAATGGCGGTAGTAGCAGTAAACGCAGTAGTCAAAGAAGAAAAAGCAGTGGTAGAAATAGTATTAATAGCAGTTGTAGAAGAAGAAGGAGGAGGAAGAGGACAAGGAAAATAATGAGGAGGAGTAGCAGTAAGAGTAAGAATAGTACAAGTACTATAGCATGGAGGAGGAGGAGGAGGAAGAGGAAGAGGGGGGAATGACGAAGACAAGAAAGAGAAGTAATAGTAGGAGGAGGAGTGGGAAGAAGAGGACAAGGAGGAGAAGTAGTAGTAGTAGGAGGAGGAGAAAGACATGGAGGAAAAGAAAGGGGTGAAGGAGGAAGAGGACCAGGAGGCAAAGTAGTAGTAGTAGGAAAAGGAGCAAGAGGAAAAGAAGGTGTCATAGTAATAATAAAAGAAAGAGGAGTCATATTAATAGTAGGAGTACTCATGGAAGTAGCCCTAAAAACAATGAATGCTATAAAAACAATGAATTTTGTTACAAATGAATTTTACTATGATTATGATTTCTGCTACTGACAAAAGATTCAAATATACTTATATATTGTTATATAAATCATATGGTCACAATGTATTAAAAAACTTTCAATATTATATGATGTAACACGAAAGTCAAAAGTAAAATACACCTGTTTCTCCCTACACACCTGATAACGGTCCACTGACTTGCTGCATGTTTCCCAGAATCTTCTGACCGAGGAGATGGATCAGTCTAGTCACAACCTGTCCAAAAATAATATTAGGGTAAAGCTCAGAATGGATTTCCCTCTGTCTAACGTTACTGTGTTATTATTGCTGATTGCTGGAACCTGAGGGTATTTTCTTTTGATGGAGATCAGCGCTCCTTCAGGCAGCTTAGCCAGCTCGGAGTCTCTGACTGCGTGAACTGTGGTAGCTCGGTTCATGTGGGTCAGAGCTTCCACCTAAGAAAGAATGTGAGGTTTCAGATGTTAATAAAGGATCAGTAGCAACATATTAGCCTCTTTAACTGCAAACAGCGAGAGGGCTCTTACCACGCCGATGAGGTCACCTCTCCCATACTCTCCGGCCAGCTCTTTCTTTTTGTCCTCCCTCATGATGACTGAGCGCAGACGACCGCTCAGCACGATGAAGGTGCTGTCTGACTTTTCACCCTGCCTGAGAGATAGTGAGACAGATACAGACCCAATAGACCCAATAGTTAATAGATAGTAAGGTTATAAGCAATTGAGACAGAGGTGGAAAAATGGTTTATTCATTTCACTCGTCATTTCACTCTCTTGGGCAAAGTCATATTTATTTAAAAGACAGACAGACAGACAGACAGACAGACAGACAGACAGACAGACAGACAGATAGATAGATAGATAGATAGATAGATAGATAGATAGATAGATAGATAGATAGATAGATAGATAGAGAGAGAGGCAGTCAGACAGACAGACAGACAGATAGATAGATAGATAGATAGATAGATAGATAGATAGATAGATAGATAGATAGATAGATAGATAGATAGATAGAGAGAGAGGCAGTCAGACAGACAGAAATAGAAATAGATATATAGATAGACAGACCGACAGAGATGAAAAAGGAGAGACAGCTAGAGATAGATCAATGACAGAAAGAGAGAGAGAGAAAGAGGGAGAGAGAGTACCTATAAACGGCCCTTCCTGCCTCCACAGCCATCCAGTCTATCGCAAAATCAATCTGTCTGACGAAGGGCGAGACTCTGCGCACAACTGTGTGAGCCACATTCAACACCACCTGTGGCTCCTCACGCATCATCCTGCATGTGTGTGTGAAATCAAACAATCAAAACACACTTCATAATACGGACACTTTTATTAGCTGATCTGACAAATGTAAACTCCAGTGTGTTGCTCAGCATGTTTCATTTGCCTAAAAACTTTATGTAGGCTGACAGGCATCTTTAAATTGTCTGCTGTGATGAGTTAGCACCCTGTCCAAGGTGTCCCCTTCCTTGTGCCCGAGTTCCCTGGAATAGGCTCCAGGTTCCCTGCAACCCTGTGTAAGATAAGTGCTAAAGAAAGTGGATGGATGGAATGAAGGATGGATGGATTACGAATTCCTTGGGTATGGATGACTGTCTAGCACTATTTCTTTAAATAAAATATTGTCGACAAATTGTCAACAAGTCGTCAGTGAGCGTTCTGGCTATGGGCTGTGCTGCTGTCTGCTCACATTGCATGTAAAATGATATTTTTTGAGACTAGCTGCTGTCTCCACATGATATGTCTCGGGATGTGATGTGCAAAAGTACAACAAGTACAAAATGCAACTCCAAGAAGCTCACACTGTGACTCTGTCTCCACAAACCGAATATGAAGAAATCGTGCTGTCTGACCCGAAACATAATAAATGTCTGCTTTCGCTCCGACGACTCAATGCAGGTTTTGCTCAGTCCAAACTCGCAGTAAAACGCTCACCCACACTGCCATCCATCTGAAACTGTTTGTCAGATACAGCCATAAGACCTCCAGGAAAAATCAATGGATGCCACTTTTCAGATATTAATCACACGTGACCTTTGCCAGAAGAGTTGAGAGGAATATCTGCAGGACTATTACTCACATGAGGACTTCACTGCACATTAATATCTCCCAGGAAGAGACCTATGGTGTGTATCATTTATGACTCCATGAACAAAGCAGTAGTAGAGAAGAGACCGAGGTTTGCCGCCACAATTCAAGTATTTATTTAGAAACATGACCTCCACTAAAAACTGATAACAGGATTTGACACATTAAGCTGTTAAGACTATACACCTAATTCTGGACTTAATGCTACTCAGACAGCTGCGTGAGCTGTATACATGAGTTTGTGTGTCTTATTCACACACAATTCTGACCTTGGGACTATTTTCTTGCCCAATATCAGGTCACTGATATCTGACAGTGTGATGTGACCACAATCGGTCATGTTAAAACTTATCTCTTGGGATGAAATATACACAAAAACTCTGATGCTATTTTAGATCAGTAGTAAATATAAAACGATGACACATTCATTTATTTTGATTTTCTAATGAATACAATTATATATAAAATTGAGTTTGAAAGTTACTGATATAACTCTGAAGAAACTCTGAATACGGTCCATTATACATAACGAAAAATTCATTACAACAAATGTATGGGCTGTCAATAAAATCTACCTGACAGACTAGAGTTCGTTTAGGGAGATCTAATTACTGGTTTGGATGCATGTGGTTGCCATGGAGAAATCTTTAAATACCTTCGAAATGATTTCATAAACACATGCCGCAGAGGGACATCATGTCAAAGTGACACTGAGTGATGGGTAAGAGACAGAACTGTAAAAATCTCTCGTCTAATCTTGCCAAAGACAAGGCGTTCATCATAGAGTGCATTTGCAGAGATATACACAAACCATGGTGTGTGTGTGTGTGTGTGTGCTTACGTACTCATAAAAGTGTGTTTTGGAGATGGATAGGAAGCTGCAATCTCGGTGAGCACGTACGCTAAAGATGAGCGGCTCTCCAGTGAGCACGGCCAGGTGACCCACCAGCTCACCCGGGTGAGTCACAAACAGACACGAGTCCTCGTTTCTGTCAATCATCCGCTGGTACACATGCAGCATGCCAGAGATCACAAACTGCATGCTCACATCCTGAAAAATGAAAAAACGAAAATCCAGAGTGTGAAATGTTGCGGGCCAAATGTCTAACTCTGAAACAGCCTAACAGCCTGGATATGTGACCCCAAGGGATACAGGCTACCGATTTTTCCACCACTTTTGTTTATTATCATTGTATATTAAAGATAACTTCATTTTTACAGTAAAATTATAATATAAATGTGCATAGAATACATAGGAAAATCGGATCATGGTTAAGATCATCCAGATTTGAACTATTCAATTAAACCAATGGCATTTTGAAAAGAACAGTCACAACAAATGTAATATACGTTACTTATTAAAGGACAAAATTGTTTTTGTCAGTTGAACTCTTGAACATTACAGACCTGGTCTCCTTGGTTTGCTATCACACTTCCAGCCTTCACTTGTCTCAGAGTAACTCGGCCTTCCAGGAGACTTGGATCCTGGAGGACAAAAGACATAAAAAAAATCAATATTATTAAAAAGCCTGAGGCCTGACTCCACATTTACAGGATTGTATTTGTTTAATTATTCCATGCAGAACAAAGCTTTGCCTGGAGCTGGATGATCTTCAGCAGGTCTTTCTTGGCAGCCTGAAAGATGGCGTTGACTTTGTTGTGGTGGACGTGGCCGGAGTGCCCCCCGGTGTCAGAGTAGTGGTACACGGCAGAGGGAGCGGGCTGCATGGTCACGCTCTTCTTCAGAATTGACTTGAGAATACAGAAAAATAGGATTACAGGAAAAACATGTGTATGAATTGGGTAAAGCTGACAGGTTGTAAAATGTATGTGAAATTACCTTGTATGCTACAGGGTTTGGAGGGAGTTCAGTTTTCTGGGCAGTCACTTCATCAAAGGCTGTGCTGAGATCACTGCCTCCTGCTGTACAAAGGAAAAATGGCATTGTAAAGAATTATACCTTTACACTGAGAAATATGTTCTTACTTTGATTAACAGCAGCATCCAGATCAATAATCAGCCATTATCAGCCATTATCACTCATTTATTTTGACTGTTTATCAGGTTTTATTGCTTTCATCTCTACAGTGTTTAGGCGAGTTTCTCTTTTGGGATGAAGATATTTTGGTTCTGGAGCACCATGGCCATTTTAACAGCCAGGATCTGATTATAGGTTTAGGATAGAATTTCTGTGTCTGCTAATAAATCATTCATATAGCCTAGTTACCTGCCTAGTAGGGCTGCACAATTAATCGATTTTCTAATCGTGATTACGATTACAGATGCCACGATGAATCGCTTAAAGCTGTGATGACAAAAAAAAAATCTACTTATCTATACTTATTTAATTATTCTGTGTGCTTAAGGGGTGTTTATTGCATGTTGCATTGTGTGGGGTGTTTTGTTATCAACCTATTGTTATCAACGCCCCGATTATCCACTTGCGCATGTCTATCTCACCATGCTAATTTCACGAACATGAATAATAGATAAAGAAACATCAGATAGTTTGCAAAGTGTTGCTGAGAAGAATCAAGAATTAGAACCGAAAAGAAATGCTTTATCTGTGGTGTGGAATTATTTTGGATACACTAGCTATGATGTCAAGCGGCATGTTATAGTGTGTTTCTGCACCATTCAGCGACACCATGAATTAATTCAATCATTTTAGCCACAGAGTGCAATATGACCAGTGTTTTAGCATGAAAAAAAGCAACAAGCCATGCGAGAACTGCAACACACACTCCCATCACGACCTCATTGTTTTGTGCTTCTCCGCATCCGGCAGGTTCTCCAAGAGAAATGGAGATAACTGAAGCGCTTTTTGTCATAATCGTGCAGCCCTACTGCCTAGTTACCTATAACCTTAAATCAAAGCCAAATAGGTTTGCTGAGACACTCAGAACAGCCTGTAATCAAACTACCTGAAAGTGAGCTTTCTAATGGAGTGGACATGGAACGAGATTTCCTGAAGGCCGCTGATGGACTCTGCATCGGTCTGGGCTTCCCATCACCTGCAATAACCAGAATCAAAATTGCACATCATTTAAACTGGGACACTGGAGAGGAAGGAAACAAATTTGGAGTCATTCCCTTTACGGCTGGGACAGTATATACGGTGCCAAGTCTAAAATAGTGAATAGAAAAGTGCTAGAAAAGTGATATCATAAAAATGTCATTTTCAGATATAGCACTTCCTGGGCCTTTTTTTGGTTAAGAACTCATTTTGATTTACTCTGCTGCCCTGACCAGGACAAAAACAATCGACCTCTAGCTGTTACCCTTCTGAATAAGACATTCTGCTTGATGTGAAGCCGCAAGAGTCGCAAACTATACTATATTCATTCATTCTTTCATTTATTTATTCATTTTCACTAAGCACTTTATCCTAGTCATTGTCATGGTAGATCCTGAGCAAGTGCCATGAAGACTAGTAGTAAATACACCCAGGATTAAGGTTAAATTATTAATTAAATTACACCCATTTTTATAAAATACTGAATAAACAACAATCCTCTAATGAAAACTGTAAATAGATGGCATATTAGATGATTAACATATTATGAGTTTTATACACTTTTCCATAAAACTAACCCGCATCGCTTTGCTTCTCTGTGCTTCCGTGCACAAGTTTCTCAGGTATAGCTTCCTCTCCGGAGTGCGAGTGTCTGCGATGGCCTCGGCCTGGGCTTCCCTCTCCCAGCACCCTGGCCACGTTCTCAAGAGGAACGGCCTGACTCTCCTGAGACACACAAAACACACATCTGGATATGTTAGATATTAAAGATCCACATGCAGATCTATTATCAACAAAACATACCAGGTGAAAAATATCAGAGAAGACAATAAATGATTTTCAACAGCAGTTTCCCGTTGATTTTGCTATATATCAGTATCAGTATCAGTTCTGACCGTGTTAAACAGCTCGGTGGTCAGCCCCAGGTAGTTGTGCAGGGCAAGGAAGGTCACTCTCTGCAGACGCACCATCATGATCTGTATAAAATACACAGTTAACTTAATGGATTTCCAAAGCTCTTCTGTTTATTCATCTGAGTATTATCCATTCAGGCTGTACATAATATGATGACTGTTGATATATTTTTCCAAAGCGCCTTCATGGAAATATGTTATCGCTCATTAGGTAACTTGCTAATTCAATGAACCTTTTACATAAGCTTCAGCCTCACTAAGGGAGTTCTTCAGGGGTTAGATGCTGGTCCAAACTTTTTCCAAAGTTCATACTATATTCCAAGGCTTAATGATTGGTTAATATGCCTTTAAAATATGTTCAGATCTTCCGATCATCTTTAGGAACTGCTTTATCCTGGTGAGGGTCATGGTGGATCCTGGGAACAGGCTCAGGATGGGATGCCAGTCCATCTCAGGGCATCAGGTAAACACACATTTTCCCATTAATGCAAATTAGGGTAGCCAATCCACCTACTGGCATGTTTTTTGGGAGTGGTCCTGGAGGAACACAGGGAGAACACGCAAATACGAAAACCCCAAGCTCAGGATTTGAACCAGGGACCCTGGAGATGTAAAGTGGGAACACTAACCACTGTACCAGCAAAATAATACCAAGTAAAATAAGTGCCACTCCAAAGCTAACATTTGCAATCTTTAATTCAAAGACAGATTTGTATTTTGCTGTGTGAAATAATCTGTACCTGAACAACCCGGACCAGTGTTTCAGGATATTTCTCAAACACCGACTGAAAGGCTGCAGCAGGAAGACGGAGAACAGTGGACGGAGCTGCAGCGCGGGCTGATACGGTCTTATAGGGGGCTGGATATCCCTACACAGGGTAAATACATGACGTGAAACATCACAGTAGTAGCACAATGAGTAGACTGAAACATTTAATGAAGCACTGATGAATCTTACAGTAATGACATCCAGGATACTAAGCAGACTGTGAACACTGTCTCCAGGCAAAACATGCTTTACCACCAGCTCTGTCCCGTCCTGAGAGGAAAGAAGAAATCGTTTATTTGTTCTTAACCACAGACATCTTAGGACAGTGTGCTACTAATTAAACATCACTATATTCTTATCTAACGAGAACTGTAAGCTTATTTTGAACCCATGATGTTCAGGATTATTTTATAATAAAAATAATCTTATTTGCTTACATTAACTGCTGTTTTTTATTGTGTCTACAGCATGCAATCAAACAAAAACCCCACACGTGTAAATTGTGATCTATACTATAATGTTTCCTTTGTCTACTTTAACATGCACTGAAGTCGTTTTAGAAGGCCCTGTACTTACAACCTGATTAACACAGAGGTCAAGACGGCCATTCTGCACCACAAAGATGCTGTCGTCTGTGTCCCCGGGCCGGAAAAGTCCTTCTCCCTGCTGCAGCTCCATGAACACCATGTGACGGCACAGCTCCAGGAACAGAGGCTTCTCAAAGTGACCCAGAACCCTAAGCACAACACAGAACACATGATTTACTATGGTGAAGCGAGAAATCTACTTTGTAAAAGGCAGTCACAGTTACGTTTCTGAGCTAGTCACTGAAATCTAGGAGTTCCATTCTCAGACATGTACCAAAAACTAATATAATGGAGCTTAAAAACAAAACTATTGGAACCCACCTGACGTTCTTTAGCATGTACAGGACCTCCGAAGGCAGGTGAGAGTTTTGAACATCATACTCGGTTAAATCTGCCTCCAGAACTGACGGAGGCGGCTCTTTGGGCTGAAGAGTGGGCGGCTCCCGTCTAATACGCAATATCCTTGGTGGATAAAACAAAGAAAGCAAAGTGTGACAGACAGTTTGTCTCAAATATCTACTGTTAATGGCTAATAATAGCCCGACTGCGTGTCAAAGGGTTTATGTACTTGCGTGCAATTGAAAGAACTTTGGTTCTCTTTCTGGTTCGTTTTTGAGACGCTTGACCTGAGCTGGCTGGAGAGGATAACGTCTGCACCTAAAGCAAAAAAAACATGACGGATGTCAAAATATGAGAGTTTCATAAAAAAGAGTGCTCTTCGTTAACCAGGGCTGGAGTGATATGATGAAACTATATTTGGTTTTCGGCGGCATCATGAAAAGAAATCACTATGAGATACTTTCGAAAGAAAAGCAGATTTCAGTTTTCAGTATTCAGAACTTTGGTAAAAATGTCAAGATGTAGCCATGTAAAGTGTTTTCCCAGGCCAATCAGTACTGTGATACAAAGTAACATCATGATTTGTATTATTTCCATATTGTTTACAGAAATTGCTTACAGCAGTGCTTCCCAAACTGTGGGCCGTAGCTAGGCTAAATCAAAATATTAAAATAATTACAATATTTTAGAATAGAATATAAAAAGCTTCTGTTACACACTTTGATTCAATATAATTGTAAATACTATGCAGACAGTATGTAGTGGTAAGGATTCAAATATATTTGTAAAGAATGTTTACATCATCTTATTTTCACCAGGATATAAAAATATTACATTTTATGGTAGTTCTCATAATTCACATGAAATTCTTATAAACTGGTTAATAAATGTTGATAATTTTGTGCAAAGAGACAATCTGCTTTATTAAATATATCTAATATACAAATATATGTATAAATATATCAATATACTGTATTAAACAGTACTCTTTAACTCTGTACTCTTTAAACAAAGAGGTTGGGAGGGGAGGTCATGGAGCTTTTGCTATGTATTTGGGGGGCCTTACCCCTCTGAAGTTTGGGAAGCTCTGGCTTACAGTAACATCAGGCTGTATCACATCACCTACCCATACAACCATCCATCCATCCAACCATCCATCCATGCAACCAACCAACCATCCATCCATCATTCCAACAATCCATCCATTTTCTGAACCACTTATTTCTGTAATTTATCCCAAACGACTTTGGGCACAAAGTGGGAGATACCCTGAGCAGCACACAATTGTGCACACACTCACACAATACCGACAATTTAGATATGCCGATCAGATTATAACGCATGTCTTTGGACTGGAGTACCCAGAGGAAACCCCTGAAGCAGAGGCAGAATGTACAAATTCCACACACACAGGGTGAAGAAGAAAATTAAATCCTCATCCCAAAGGTGCAAGGCACACGTGAGCCCCTTGTTAATCATTTAAATATAACAGCAGTCTTTTGTTACATCTAGGCTACTCTAGCATTTATATGACTTGGTTCTGATGCACTTTCCTGAGCGCTGGTATTTTGTCAGTGGTGTGCACTTTCAAAAATCATTGTTATTCACTGTAAAACTGATGGAACATTAAAATCTGTTTTTGTAATGATTTGGTTTTATTTGACCTCCTTTTCCTTGTTAAATACATTTAGATTTCTGTAAATGTTGAACCAAAATCTTTTTATGCTTCAGTTTAAAAGGTATTTAGGTTTGCATTTAAGCAGCCAACAGAAAGTGTACCTTTCTCATTATTTTCCGTCCGTAAAACATCACTTTATCCCTTTTCCTGAAGCGATACTTGGGGGCTTCAGTTTGCTGTTCTGTAAAACAGTTAAAAGTCAAGTATTCACAGCAGAAAAAATATTGACTATTACAAGCACGCCACTGTAAATGTCGTATATCACCAAGGGAAGGTGACTAGACTTGCATTATAACCTTGCACTATACTGAAACAGTATCAGGACCATTTATACAGACTTATTACTGAGTAATAAACATTTAAGTGCCTTTTAAAGTTTGGCATACATACTTGCTTGGTATCTTCTGTACAACAAATATATAATAACACTTATGAGTGAGACAGCAGCTGCTACTCCAATCAGCACACCAGTCCACTGAAATATCAGAAAAATACAGAAATCACCAGACGCTTTAATGATTTTAAACATGTCAGTTTTATTTAAATGAACGTGGAGTCTTACCATACTGGTGTGCATCTGGTCCTCTAAAAAGTTCTGCAGCCGAGCCCTAATCTCCTCTCTGGAGGGAAAAGCTGCCTAATGAACAGAACCCTTAGTGTTATTACAGAAAACACACACACACCTAAATGTATTCACCAGACCAGCATGGTGTTATGTACTCAGAAAAAACTGAAAGTCTGTTGACTTAAAACTTACTAAAATGGAAGTCTAGAGTCTGCAATTAAATACGTGGGAATGCTTGGGTAGGAAAATCGTGTTGGTATAAGGCGGCTTGATGTGACCCAGAATTAATTATAGGAATTAATTTTCCTATAAATGTACATCCGGGAGAATTGTATTCCTCTTGTACGACATAAATGATGTGTGACTTATTATTATATAGTTTTTATATAACACACCACATCATAATGCCTTACATTCAGTAAGTATTCTCTATATAACAGCTTAAACAGATAACATCAGGTTAGAAAAATAATTGTAAAATCTCTTCATGTGAATGTTGTAGACATTATATAACATGCTATAACATAACACAGGTCGTATATTTAGTAACACAAGACACAAATTCTTCTGTCTGAAAAGACTTTACATAGACTTCCATTATAAATGAGTTATTATATATAAGCACATATACCAGAGAATAGAGACCAGGTTCAAAACTAAATAATGTGAGTATCAGCTTTCTTTCCAAAGTTCGGTGGAGAAATTAGAAATGCTTACTGGATAAATACTGCAGCTGTCCTCTTCTTGTATCTCGTCCATTACTGTCACAGAAAAAAAAAGCTTCAATTCAGTATGCTTAACACAAGGAAAGTGGTGAAATCAACACAATTTGCACAATATACAATAGACAATAGTTACACACAATCACTTACAAAACTGACTGAAATCTTTTACATTTTCAGTCATTTACAAGGAACATGATATAGGACCTGTCAGGAACCGGACACATTAATGCACTCAGGTTGAAGAAGGCCTGTCATGAGTTTTTACCACCATTAACAATAATATACTTTAACCCTTTTTACAAGTACTCTGGCAGAAAGGAAGCCGACTTATGGGACACTGTCAAACAGTATAAACATATGAATTAATTTATCGCTGCAAGTCTGATCTAAAATGAGTCAGGACTCTGTTGGCTTTCAGTGTGAGACGTGTGTTTTTCCCTCTGTTGGATAACCTTACACAGTATTTTACTGGTTGACGATTTTAGATGCTTTTAGGGGCTTCTCAGAGAGCAGAAATGGGTTTGATATCTACATTTACTTTTAAAAATAGAAACATTTGTGTAGGAAAAAAAAACAAATCCTTTGTTTTTTGTTTCTTTTTAGAACTTTTCTATGAATATGTTGCCCCAGTAGGCTGAGTAAAAACAGAAGTACTTAGAAAAAATTAGAAATTCTTAAAGTTCTGAGCATCTACTTTCATATGAGCTTCATATTAACCACCACTGTGGACTTAAATGCTGAACATTCCCAAAAAAAAGAGAGTTATACTGCCCTCTAAGGTGCTAAGGAACGTTTTACACCTGCACCATCGAGAGCATCCTGATGGGAAGCATCACAAGCCTGGTTTAAGCACAAAGTAGGTTACGCGAGCTCTCCAGAGGGTGTTGCTATCATCTGAGGGCACCATCCCCACTGAGCTCCCTGCCCTTCAGTCTATCTACAGGCAAGCAGAGCTGGAGCAAAGCCAGAAAGATAGTGAAGAACCTCAACCATCCAAAACAATGCACTCAGATCTCTGTGCAGTCACGAAAGGGCTGCCACTGCCTGAAGGCAAACAGAGAGAGCATGAGGACGAGCTTCTTTCCTGCAAGCCATTCAGGCCCTTAACCAGGACAACAGATCACACTAAAGCTGGGGCTCGTCTACACAAAATCCACAAAGTCCACAAACTATTGCACAGACCTTCATTTCAAAATACAGTCATACGGCTTCTGCCACTGATCTGTATTTATATATTATATTTTAACATTTTGTATTAGTAATATTTTTTATTAAAAATTCTATTTTTATGTCACAGACATTAAAAAAATGACACTTCCCTGCTTGTCATGCTGTATATGGTCTTGAATGTGAATAATACAATTTCAACTTTAAATAATTGCTAATAAATGTACGTCTTAAATATCAGTCCTATTAATTTAAACACAGGGGCTTGCACAAGTATTCACATTATTTATTGTTAGAATGCAGAACTGATGCAATATGAAACTTATGTGCAATTACATTTCATTTGGTCTCATCTAGGAACATCTTAAGAGCCTCTAATTCACCGACCAGCATGTTACTGGGAGATGGAAGGAAAAAGGAGAAACCACAAAAAACCGCACACAAGGAGTTTAGGGAAGAACCGCACAGGGGTATTATGGTCAGTTGTCCACAAACCTTTAGCCATATTGTGTATATGAAATAAATCATCACAAAATAACCCGTACTATTGAAACAATGGCCCATAAAGTTTAATTTATTTATTTTAAACGTCTCATATGGTCTCATTTATGAACAATTTAGCCTTCAATTCACCAAATGGCATGTTTTCGGGAAGTAGTAGAAAACCAGAGAAGCTGAAGGAAACTTTCTCAGGCATGAGGAGAGCATGCTGAAGTTCACAGAGACGGTAACCTGTGCTACAGTAATGCTTTAAAATGTGGAGTGGGTTATGAAGGGTGATTGACAGGTGCATATCTGGTAATAATTGCTTCATCAATGCCTCACAATAAGCGACAACTTTCTAAGAGCTTCTTCTGTCAAGTTGTAAAACTCAAGAGGTGAAATGGTGAGATGTTTTAATCCATATCATGTCAGTTGACATATTTAAAATGGAAAAATGTATTGAATCTGATCCGATACTGATCAGGATTTCTGATGGTCAGTATGACCAACAGTTTGATGAAGAAACCCAATATAAAAAGTATACAAAACATCAACTCAGAAACAATGTAGACTCAATGTAGCACGAAGACCTGCTACACATTTTTATATTTCTACCTGCAATAAAAGAAATCTACAAAGTATTCAAGTGAAATCTGAAGTAATTGAGTGAAAGAGGATTTCATTCCTCCATGATCCTGCCTGTCAGTGGTCATAGTAAACAGACCCTGACCACTGCACTGGGTGTTCCAGGGGTCAAAGTAAAGTCAAAGTCGACATAAAGTCATACTCGACCTGATAAAAACAAACCACAGTTCAGCAGAGATGTTTAAAGCACGCCTGGAGAACTTGTGATTTGTTTATTGATGTGACAGAGAGTATAAATTCATCAACTAGTCTACAGTATCGCTATGCACACCTCCACATGCCCGCACGCGCAGCCCAGACACTCTATAAATACAAACAACAACATAAGCAACAACTAAGCTTGCAATATTGCAGAAATCACTTGCACGCGAGTTACAGATTAATCACCCAGAACCGTTATGAAAAAAATTCCCTGAAAGATTTAGAAAGATTACTCACTGATTTTTTATTCCAGCTCCCCCGCCCTCCCTTTGTCAACACTATAAACTTGTCTTCTTGAATCAATGCGCGCGGTATGATTTTTCCCCCTAATCATTTTGTGTCAAATCCTGCCTCCTACTCAACGATTGGTTAGAACTTTATATCACAGCTTTCAATTGGCTAATAGCGTGTGAGTATAGCGTACTAACCAATCGTGGATGAGAAGGTGGTTTTTGTCAGAATACGGGTGGAAAAATGAGATTTTAGTGTCCGGCATTTCAATTGGGCTGAGGGAAAAAGGTTTTGGCCAATCAGAAGCGAGTTCTTTGAAACGCCCATTCCGGGAAAGCAGAGCCCTGTATAGCATACACGCTTTTCAAGGTGAGTGTGGGCTAAATAAAACAAAAATTAGATTATAATATTATACTGGAAATTCTTGTTTTAATTGTGGAGTTTATTTACGTGACATTTACAATCTATCTTAAGAGCTTATGACGTCTGTTATTTTTAATATTTACAGACAGATGACCGGCTATAATGCTAATGCTAACTCACAACATCGTAGTTTACTAGATATTAACCAGGTCTCGTGAGCTACGTGTTTTTTCTTCAATGATTCTTAATTATTTATTAATTATTATTTAAGACATAGTTTTATTATTATATAAGAATATGGCACTTCTTTTAAATAATATATATAATCACAGGAAATCTTGATTGCTGTTTAAATTATTGTAATTATTAATTACATTTACTTATTTGCGTCAATTTATGCAAATGAAGCTTCTTCTAATTTAAGTGTACCTTAAATTACATATTTAATTAAAATAAAAAACGTTTTTTAAAGATTTTATTTTTACAGAAAGCGTTTGTTGTTTGAGTAAAAGACAATTTTAAAATGTTTGTTTGTGTTGCTTTTTTATTTTTATTTTTTGCACTTTTTTAAATTAACCCAGCAGTTATCAATATTTTATATCATGTTAATTAGGTATAGGAATGAACATGTTTCTGAATGAAGGTCATTGAGAAGCTAAAATGTTTTGTTCTTAACAAAAAAAAAAGTGCCAATTGGTGTGATTTAGAAAGGTTATCTATGACGTCATTTTGCCAAGTGGGTGGAGCTTAACTAGTTTCTATTTCTAGATCTAAAATAATTTAAGCTTGGCTTCAGCATATCCTTGGAATGTTTATCTGGATGAATATATCTTAATGTTAATGTATTAGTGATCAGATCATTTTGTCACGAATCCTAGGTCGAGGAGGTGAATAAAGAAAATGGGGCTGCTTTCGGCCCTGACTCGAGGACTGGTCCGGGGAGCAGACCGCACAGCCGAGTTCACCAGCAAGCGAGGCCCTAAGACCTTCTACAAAAGCCGAGGAGCCAGGCCGGCCGGAGTGCTCACCTCTAGCAGGAAATTTATCCCTGTGCAGGAAATGATCCCTCAGTTTGTCGTTCCCAATCTGGAGGGCTTCAAGCTGAAGGCGTACGTGTCGTACAGGACACCACCGGGTACAGAACAACCCATGACTGCTGAGAGCATCTTCAACCAGGCTGTAGCTCCGCACATCCAGAGAGACTTTGAAGCAAACGAGTTTGACCCACAGCAGCTGGAAAAATACGGCTTAGAGAAGACACAGGAGGGGAAGCTGTTCAAATTGTACCCCAAAAACTTTATACGTTAAATGTCTTAAAAGTGTTGAATGGACTGTGAAGAAACAATGCTTTGTAGATGCCAGTATTGTATTGTTAAAACCACAATTTGCATATAAATTAAAACTGATCTCAAAATACAGATTACGTTGGATAGTGGTGCTTTCAGTCCAGTCCACTGGCCAGGAACAAGGTGGAAAAATCCTTTATTTCTATAATATCTTTCTCTAACTCATCTGCAATCACTTGATAGAATGGAATAACACACAATGATTATATGCAATAAAACTTGGAGATAAATGACAATCATGAGCAGTCAGTGGAATTGATAGGTGACAAATCAAGGCAGGTAGAATATACTGTAGATTCACTGAATCCAGACACAAATAAAATCTCTTTTTAACACCCACTAACTAAATAATGGTGTCTGAATAATTTTAGTGATAAAGAGCATCTGTGTAGGAGGACACAAGTGTGGAGAGAGAGAGATTTTGTTTTGGCTACGAAAGATGTGACTAGGAATGTCACGATATCTGCAAAGCAAAGATATCAGAGTTCATAAAGTCTTAAAGCATAGCCCAGGGCATCTGTGTGTGGGGTTTTTTCTTTTTAACCCATCATGATCAAAGTTTTTACAGTTCTTCTAGTCACTCACTAGCTCACAAATAATCAGTCTAGACTTAATGTGTTGTTTAATGTCTAAAGAATAAAAAGTGCTACAGCTCTCATAATCAGCCAGAATATAATTGTACACCATTATAGTCGCTCCCTGGTTGGGGGAAAAAAAACCCTGGTGCTTTAGTTCATATACACTAAAGGTCATCACACACATCCTGAGGCCAGTTTCTCATGATGTCCTTCCAGTTGATGACCAGTAGCTTCACAGACTGAGGTTGTGGCACAAACTTAAACGAAAAGTGAAGGTATGAAGGTAGTGTTGGAACAAAACAACCTAGCAAATGTGGAATTTATAGTCGGATATGCCACATTTTTCCATGACTTCACATTTTCTGATACAGGTGTGTAAACGTGATTTGCACTGGACAATCTATAGTCCAGTAGGTCATTTCAATTCATTTGTATAGCACTTTTAACAATAGATATTGCCTCAAAGCAGCTTTACAGTAGTACAGAAACATAGAATAATAGTTATGAAGTTTAAAGTGAAGTTAATTTCAGTTCTTTGGATGAGTCCCAAATCAGGTTTTATGTCAGATGCCTGACACAAACCACCAATTTTATCCAGGCTTGGGACCAGCACTAAAGTTTAATCCTTCAGGGGCTGGGAATCGAACCCAGGCCACTACAGCAAGTACACAGGATCCTGCCGCTGGACCACAACCTTCTGATCAGTAGCCCTGCGTCTTAACCAATGGGCTTACCTTACTACGTATGATTACAATTTATGATTAGAAAAATCCTGTCTATAAAAAATTAACCAAGTTACATCTTCATATATATAAGAGTAATTTATTAATATTTGTGTACAATGTATGTGTTTTCTGTGCATAGCTGATATAAAAGTATGTAAATATTCCATGTGGAGGAAATGACTGGAAGATCTACAGCCCCATCAGAATGGGACAACCTAAAAAGGTCAATCTCTGGATATTTATTAGCTTTATAAGCTATAGTATCTGTTTGTTTTTCTGTCCATCCAAACAAACACTCAGGAAGAAGTCGTCTCTCCTGACCGCTTGTCGATCTCTGGATTCCAGTCCCATCTCCACACGTGCAGCATGTGGTCATAGAAGGAGCAGGACGCCAGCAGGCAGGACAGAGAGGCTGAGTCGTCTCCGCCGCTGTATGGGACAGGAGCCGGAGCCGAGACGGTAGTGGTGTGATCGGGGATGTAACGTCCACACTCGTCCTCCAGAGAGGTGTCGAAGCTGGCAGTCGGGGATTCATACTGGATCCTGAGGTGGCCTTCGGGCTGGAACAGGGGGATGCTGGCTGTTTCTTTAGGTGGAGAAGAGGGTGGAGGGCTGCTCAGGATGAGGTGTGACCAGTCGGCTCCGTACGCTAGCGAGTTGTGAAGGATGTAAGACGCCAGGATTGGACATGGGCCTTCATTTCCACCTGTTAAAGCAAACAAGGAGCGCTAACACCCTCTTATACCACAGATCTTTTAACCATTAGTGCAAGATGTGCTGTGATTTTTATCCATTTATAGTTGAGGTTATTAGTTAATGTTGTGGAATGTCCATGAGGCAAGTTAGTCCCTCTTCTCACTTCTCACAGCTAGAAACAGTTGTTCTCTCATCAGCCCCCTTCTCTCTCTCTCTCTCTCTCTCGAAAGTTAACCCGTCCTAGAAGCATATTATTTTATCGCCACAGGGCTATTATAAGATTAATCAGTGCAAGGTCTGTCTGTTTAGCTACTGGTGAGCAGGGCAATGGGAAAGAGGAGTGATATAAGCCCACACTTCACGTCTCTCTAGAATAACATTAGTACAGAGACAAAATAGACACCACAACTAAAACTATACCGCAATTAAAAAAAAAACATACTCTTAATACTATTAGAGCTATTAACCACATAAATTAATAATTAATCAATTAAAAGCTGAACTAAGGCAAAACAATCACAGCTTGTTGCGTTACCCCTCAAAACAATCAAAACAAAATCACATCTTGTTCTTTAACCAAGAAAACAAAAAAGTGAGGTATTTCTGGTCTTGCTTTATCCCGACAGCTTCATAACAGACAGTAACTGTTTTTTTTGGGGGTCTTGTGGATTTCTGTTGCTGATGCACACCTCTTCTGTTAAGCATTATATATGCATTTAGCTACATTTAATATAAAATAAAGCGGTTGTGGGTCTGAAAATCACACACACCAAATTAAGAGCAGCAAATAATTAGTGTACAGAATAACCGGTTTATACTGAGCTTTCAGAAAGAGAAATTTTACACTGCCACTAGATCAGTTCGTGGAATTGCACCACTTAACCGTTTCCTGTTTGCTTAGGTGGCGTTTACTGTACTTGGTCGTGCAGATTGTGGAGAGAATGTGCCGTCTTCTTCAGAAAAAGAAATGGGCTTACCCGCAGCTCGCTGGCAGTGAAGGATGTGAAAGTCGTTGTGCATGCACGCAGCTAACAGCAGGTGTTCATGAACAGGGTGCCACTTCAGTCTCCACACTCCTCCACCCACTGGCGTTTCGCTGAGAGGCTGTCGCATGTTCCTCCCATCCCATACCAGCACGTTTTCATCATAACTAAAGCAAACAGGGTTCATAAAGTAATACAATTCAGCAGTGTGAAGCATCCTCATTCCCTGCGTACTGCATATACAGAGCCGATATCGGAGCTGCTTTACCTGCCTGTGGCTAGGACGTGCTCTCGATGAGGGTTGCTGTGTATGCTACACACTCCCATTGAATGCCTGTGAAAGAAGCCGGAGAAGAGCGAATTTGACGTAAACGATAAATCTGTGTAACAGATCTGCAGTAAAATAGGTCACCTTTTACTGGTGAATGTGGGGGATGAGGGACCCATCCTCAGATCCCAGCCCTTAAGTTTGCAGTCATCACCACCTGGGACACACAAACAGACATATAAACTTTATCGGATTAAATCAGCTGCAAATTTTATGTTATGTGTAAATGATCAGATCTGTTTGAAACTACATTTTAATGCATTTTGTAATAACTAAAATAATAAAAAAAAAAATCTGCCAGATGGAAGGGCGTGTCCATTTATATTTTTGGGTGTGTCTAATTTGCATATTCATCTATTCTAACTATCTTCTGTGAATTTTTGTTGCTCATTATTTTTTTTTTATTTTTCAATATAAAAATGTATCGTCTTCAAAACAAGTTTATTTACATGCTGTGTATATAAAGGGAAAGATATAACATCATAAGAAAGAAGAGAAAAGAAGACACTCATGTCTAACCTGAATAAACCAGCTGTGTATCCCAGTAACTGAACGCTGTAATCCAGGCCTCAAAGTCATGAGCTTTCCACTGAGACACAGCGCTCAGGTCATCCTCAGCCAGAGACAAGAGCGTAAGAGAGCCGGTCGAGTCGCTGGTCACCACACGGGGGTCTGTGCTGCAAACCACCACATCAACAGCTTACACTCGGTATCATGCATGTGTACAGAACAGGTCTACTGTAGCTATGAAAGTGAAGCCCAGAGCCTCTCACCTGTCACCTCTGCCTGTGGACCAGTCCAGAGACAGTGCTAATCTGTTAGGACCCAGCTCTGTGCTTAAGACATGCTCCAAAGCACATCTGCCATCCTACTCAACAGTAATGTTCAATCAGATACGTCTTACAGTTAACATCTGGCAGCTAATATTTCTTACGTTATGTCTCTCTAAAAGCATCATGTCTGATGTCTTACCTGTTTGTCTTTGAGCCCATGCAATTGGATTTCTCCACATGCTGTGGCCATTCCCAGCAGGGGGCGCTCGTACAGCTCTGTATGACACCTGAGGAAGATAAAGAACAGTAAAACATGATCACTTTTAAAACCATCTGAAATGTATTCACTCAGCCAAGGAAGACGATCTTGCTTGATCGACCGAATTTTGATTAGTCTTTCGTTTAAAGTTAAGCGTTACTGTTATTAAAGGCAATAAAAGTTGTTTAATGTTGAATAATAAGTAGGTAGATGTAGCAAGCATGCAAAACAGTGCATTAGTTATCAGAAACACCTACAAAAACATGCCTACATCCCCTTCAACTTCAGTGTTGCTTGGTTTGAATTTCAGAAAATGTGTCATGACTCTTATGCTTTTAGACACGATTGTCTATTACTAACTGTTCATATTTTCGGCAAAAACTCCATACTAATACTCTCAACGGTTTTAAAGCATGTCACCCGAGCCGAGCAATTTATCATACGAAGAAAACAGGTGTGGACCTACAACTAACCCCTGAGGAAAGTCTTGTGGTGAGGCTGTCAGGAAATTAAAGACACGTTTTAGACCACTGACTTTACAACACAAAGCCTAACGCTGAAAAGCACAGGCTTTTGATTTTTGCAGGTCTGTGCTGATCTAGAATAACAAAAGATTGTTGTATAACAGAGAGACTTCAAGAAGTCAGAGTGGATATTTCACGATTTTAAAATTATTATTTTGGCTGGAAATATCACGTGCAAACCTGTTACAAATCTAGATAGTTTTTCTCACACAGTAAACTGTAAATCTCTCTCTACATTCGTACTTTGAGCAAGTTGTTGGACGCTGCGTGCAGCAGTGAAACCTACATAAGCGTAATGGATTTAGTTTGTAATCAGACAGCAATGTTCCTGCACTGCACACAATTACACAATCTGTACAGATGACAACACTGTTTTTCTAACTTGTACAAAGAATGCAGTTTTAAAAAAACAGCAGTGGTTTAAGTTGCTGATAAAAAAAATAAAAAAAAAAAACGTTTGGAAAACTGACTTTCAGTCCTGGTTGTGAAGCTTTGTGAACACAGCAGGATTCAGAGAGTGGGTTAATTAGTAGAGACCTAATCTTTAATGAATAAACCAAACCATGCACCTTTAAAATGCTTGCATGAAGGAAATTTACTAAACTCCACAAATTAATCTTGTATTATTTTCAAATGGATGATGAAGCTCTTGTTTAAATCCCTCGAGTGTCTACCTCAGGTGATAAGACAGACAGATGTGGATGATGGGATCCAAATTGGGATAAATTACAGCAGAGACTGCGAGCCAGGTCTTCTCATCCAGCATCAGTGTCTGACCTCACAAATGTGCTTCTAGAGGAACGGTCAAAAATTCCCATAAACACACTCCTAAACCTTGTGGAAAGCCTTCCCAGAAGATTTGAAGCTGTTATAGCTGCAAAGGGCGGGACAACTCCATATTACATTCATGTGCATGTAAAGGCAGACGTCCCAGTTTTGGCCTGGCTCTCAGTCTCCGCTCTAATTCATCCCAAAGGTGTTCCATCAGGTTGAGGTCAGGACTCTGTGCAGGTCAGTCAAGTTCCTCCACACCAAACTCACTCATCCATGTCTTTATGGACCTTGCTTTGTGCACTGGTGTGCAGTCATGTTGTAACAGGAAGGGGTCAAACTGTTCCCACAAAGTTGGGAGCATGAAATTGGTTAAAATGTCTTGGCATGCAGAAGCATTAAGAGTTTCTTCTTTCACTGGAACTAAGGGGCCGAGACCAACCCCTGAAAAACAACAACACCTGAGTTTAATTATTTGGAGGGGTGTTCCAAAACTTTCTTCTTGAAATCTTTAAACTTCTGGAGGTAATCAGATTTTAAAATGTTATAACTTCTGATAGAGAAGAGAAGTTGAAAAGGTCATGATCTGACCAGGTGAAGGGTTTTTCCCAGTCCACAACCCTCATACCATTTCAGGTCCAGTATAGCAGGAGTGTCGATGCGCTGTATCTCAGTCAGTGGAGGGGTAAATGATTGCTGCTGGTCAAACTGGAAAAGGTAGAGTCGACCAATTCTGCTGGGGTTCTACAAACACAAGCAGAGAGAGAGCATTAAGGAGAATGACAGGCTTGAGCAAAACAGCTTGATGAACTGAACCAACTTAAATCCTCCTCCCTTCCTAACTTACCTTCTCATCGTCTTTCTGAAGCTGGTAAGTGCCACAAGCTAAAATATGAGCGTGCTGAGACACGGGACACCACTCCACGGTGTCCGCGCTCAGCTCCGTGTCAAACACCTGCAGGTTGCGGGTTCTAGAGGAACCCATTTCAACAAGTTCTGCATGCTACAGAACACCACGCGTACGGTGATAGGGCGCTGCACTGTGCGCATGCGCGGCGCGAGTAGAGCGGCGAAGGCGGATTACGTCATTAATGTCACGTCAACGGGATAGTTAAGCTAGGATAAAAAAATAAAAATAGGAAAAGGTTATCAGTGCGTGGATGTTTATTTTAGTTCAAAACGTTGATGTTTAACTTCAGTTTAAATTAAACACCATGTGTTCGCTTTGTTTTATTCGTTAAACAATAGCTAGTGTTTACAAATGCAATGACATAACGTTTACTTCCGGTAAGAAGTCTGCTGACATTTACATAAAACTCCTCCTCTGCATGAATATTGATCATTAAACAGAACTTTAAGCTTTTAGGACTTATTCTGGGCCTGTCTTTTTTAACTTGTTGTTTTATTCAATAAAAAAAAAATTGTTACCGGCAAAAGGTACTTCCGGGTCACGTGGCTTGTCGCTTGTGTTTACACACGTTGTATGCTTCACAATGTATTATTTATTTCCTGTTGTGGGTCTGGTGTAGTTCTGTTGCCTGGGCATGGATCAGGTTGTTTCTCAGTCCAAAAGTGTCCTTTGCACTTTGACAGATAGGAAAGATCAGTCAAAATATGTCTGTTTTACACAAAATAAGGCTGCAGGCATCATCCTGGGGTGAGTTGACATTGTTTTAACACCAGGTCATTAGGTGTGTTCGTTTTAATTTCAGGTTTCAGCAGGTGTGATGTGATTTCTTCCTTAGACTGAGCAATGGTGAAGCTGTCTGGAAAGCAGACCTGTCTGAAGAAACCCTCTCACTACTTGTAAGTTACCAATCAGTCTCTCTCTGTCTCTCTCTCTCTCTCTCTCTCTCTCTCTCTCGTTTTTGTTCTCTCTGGTTTTCTCGCTCTCTGTCTCGCTCTCTCTCACGTTCTCTCTTGCCCTTGTTCTCTCTTTGTGCTCGTTCTCTCTCTCTCTGTCTCACTCACACACACACACACACACCCACCTGTGTGAGCGGACTCACACTAAATGATTACATTTTGTATTTGCACTAATTCAACCGCTGCTACTCCCATTTTTGCACACTTCATACTGTCACCTTCTGCTTATATATATATATATATATATATATGTGTGTGTGTGTGTGTGTGTGTGTGTGTGTGTGTGTTTACAAACATATATGTTTTAAGAAACCACTGGTTTTACAGTTTCTTGAGTTTTGCACATTCTATTTTGTTGCACATGTTTTTCGGCACTGTGTGTCCTGTACGGTCTTGTGGTGTTTTTTGTTTGTTTGTTTGTTTTTGTATTTTCTGTCTCTGCTCTGTCTTGTCTTGCATTGTTTGCACCTGCTTGCACACGTTGCACTTTATGTAGCTAGGACAAACTTTCTTTCAGTCCCTAGCTCTGTGTTGTTGTTTTTGTCATGTAGCTATATGTTGAATGTTGTCTATGTAGCACCAAGGTCCTGAAGAAACGTTTCATTTCACTGTGTACTATATGTGTACTATTAGGTCTATATGTGGTTCATAAAAGCTTCAGAACTTGACTTGAGTTCCTCTAAGTGAGAGGTTCTCAACCTCTTTCACTGAACTCCATGCCATCACCTCGTACTGACTTAATAAGAACTATATAAATATTAAAATACTGACCAACCATGTTTTATTGAATTATTCATGGATTATTATTATATATAATAAACTATAATCATTATAATTTACATTAAAATATCTAATATTTTTTCTTATGAAGGAACATCTATGAAACAAATCATTCTATATATCTTTTTTTTTTTGTATAATTCATATTTTCTCCTTAAGGGTATGCAATCGTTTGCACTCAGTTATGTATATTTATTAGATTTTTATTTCTGAAAGAATATAAATATTTTATATTATATTTATATTGAATTATATTTAAATATTAATAACAGTTTTAATTTTAATTTTTTTAATTTGGTTTTATTAAAATGCCCTCAACCTCAAGGATTCAAGGAAATATTATTTAGAATTTTTTTTTTCTTTAATTTAATGAGCATTTGATTAAACTCTTTTCATTTATGTAACCCGTTACATAGACCTATAACTCTAATAGAGTCTATAAAGATTCCTGGACCACTATTATGGCTCATGATAATGAGAGTACTGATATTTGTTTTGCATGAAAAGTTTGAAGAATAGCATAATATAATATAATATAATAATATAATAATCTTCTCTTTACTTTTCAGAAGAAGAAATTATCACTGAAATCAACAGAAGACTATGCCCTGAAATTAAAGTAAGCTTGTTTAGGTAATTAAAAGAAGCGCTATAAAACATTTGGTAGCTGATTGCTAATAATTTAATGAGCTTTTTTTTTTCCTCACACTTGGTTTGACCTGGTTGGATTTAGGAGTGCGTGCAGGAGCGGCAGTGCGTTTGTCTCCCTGCAGGAGGATAAGGCTGTGCTTCACCTCAGCTCTGAGCCTACAGACCTCAGTGTATCTTTCTCCAAGCTAACAGATCATGAAGGAAGGACAGAGCTCAAAGATCTCCTCTTTAAGATGGCGGACATCCTAATGCAACAAGACAGTACAGGTTCGGTAGAAAACAAGTCCAAGATGACATCCACCTTATTTAATAATTCTAGTAATTCAGTTTTCAGATATTCTAGTAACTCAGATCTTGATTAGTATAGCAAGATCGAGTTAAATTTCTCGTTTAGGTTTTTTGTAGATACAGTTAACATGCTGTAAGTCAAACACTCGGCTCTATCTGAACCTAAAGCCAGATTTTGTACCCTAATAGGAGCCGCATCTTCATCAAGTCCTCTTAAAACCCCACAGAAGAAGGGCATGGGTATGTCCATCTTTTTATAAGTAACATTGAAAGATATTGAACATGTTGGCTACATGATGAATAATGACAGAATTATTATTTATATTTAGGATTTGAACCCAGGAGACAGCCCAATGCTCCAACGATTGCAGTGAAGAAACGCCTTCCAGGGGATTCACTCATCAACCCAGGATCGAAAAGGTGATTTGGATGAACACACGCATTTAGAGCGTCTGTTTAAACGAATGTTCAAATGAACATTTTAGACCCTTAAACTTTTGGGTAGGGTTTCTAAGCTGATTAGTATGTGGATAGGAATCGTGTAGTAAACAGTGGCATGTCTGAATTGTCTGTACTTTGTGAATGGGTGTGTGTTTGTGTCCTGCGATGGTTGGCTCCAGCGTGTGTCCCCCTCCTTGTCCCCTGAGATAGGCTTATAATAATAATAAAAAGTGCTATTACAATAGTGCATTGAGAATACTCTCGTTTTTTTGCAGGAAGCGCTCTGCTACAGGAGTGGCTTTTGACGATGGAGACGAGACATGAACCTCCTGATCCTGACGCTAACGTGGCTGCAAATGTTCCTGTTTTAATCCAACACAAATCAATGCAATGACTACAACTGGCTGTTTTTAACGACCGAACCAATTATCAAGCATGATTTTTAATCTTCAAGCATGAATTTTATTTTATTTTTTTTATCCTTAGAAATAAATACACTATTTTTTAAAACTATATAACGTGTGTGTTTTCTTTTTAAACATTTTCCAAGACAAAGGAAACACAGTTCAACACGTTGTTGTTGTTTGTTTGTTTTTAATTTCCTGTTCATATTAAAAACACCTGAACAGCTCAATCACAAGAATAAGGAAATAAGGTAAATCATCAGAAACGAGCTCGAAAGGCGAATCGGTCTGTTACAAGTCAGTGAGAAATAGGAATTTTTTTACAGCATGGAAAAAAAAAAAAATCCACACACGATTTCTATCCATGAATTATGCACTTAATTAAATGACGCTTGAAAGTATTTGCTCCCGAGTAAAAACGAAATCTTAACCCAAACAGCTTCGTTGAACGCCCGTCTTTTGTTTGCTGGTGTCTTAATAGTAACATGACTTCCGGGTGAAGTAGGATTAAATCGGCGCATTTGAACACGTGACCCTTATTTACAACAACAGTAGCAAAGATGCAATTAACTCACATTTTTAGTTCATACATCGAAAAAAATATGCTTCATTTTTCCCTTTGGTCATATCACATGAAAAATAAAACACAAGGGGGTCATCCTTATGTGCCTATAACATAGCGATTTCTTTGCTTTCGGTCGTTTTTATATTCGGTCTGCTTAAAATAGAGAACGTTGCTTTGTTTTGTTTTTGTTTTTGTTGATTTTTTTTGGTCACAGACCTAGCGTTATGCTAAAGCGAGAGCACTGAACAGAGTTAAACACTCGACACACTATAGCACAGCTCTGTACAGCTTCCACTGACTACAATCCTGCACAAACCAGGACATAACATTTTTTTTGTTGTTGTTGTTTTCATATCTTTAGCACACAAATACAGTGCAAAAATAATAAGAAAATGCATCACAGGGCTTGGGGGGAGGGGCTATAAATAAATACATCACGTGATCTGCAACAAACGAAAGAAATAAATCTCCTGAAATCTATCCGTTGTTAAGAGTGAATCAGAAGTTCGCCTTTGGCTTCACAGTGAATGCAAAACAGTTTAACGATTAAATGTCTGTCTCTCAAACGTACGCGTTACCATTAAAAACAAACGAGAATAACGCAATTCTACGTCTTTGCGATGACCGTCATAGGCTGTAATTACACAACGGACATTCAAAGGAAAATATACAAAGTGCTCCGTCCGTCAGAGAAAATAGCGAATTCAGGAAAACGACGCTTCACTGAGGCACCGATCTGTGCAAGAAAAACATCTTCATGCCATTTACATTCACGAAACGTTCACATTCCACACCTTATTCGGATCGTCCAACCCGACAAAATTGTCAGGAATGGTTCACACCAGTTTGATGCCCGACTTCAAACCAGTTTGTATCGATAAACGTCTCCTGCATTGGTTTGTACGTCGGGAATTGTACCACTTTTAATATACGACATAAGCCTTAAAACATTTCAATCAGTAAAATATAGGACGTACTTTAACTGTACCACAGGCTTGAATATATAGCATGCTCTCAAGGCAGGTTCAACAAAGGGTAGATTTTACAATTAAAAAACAAAACAAAACAAAAAACAGCGTTTTAAGCTGCAAAACTTATCAGTCGTAAAAATTAACAGGGTACAAAGGTGGAACCCCGAACGGTGGTCGTTATCAGGGATGATATGTTATTTCATGACATCAACAGCTGTATAGCGCTAGTTCAGAACAGCATGAACCTTTATTTTATTTTATTTTAATTTTTTTTTAAGTCCTTTTAATTGTGTTTTAAAAATCTGACTGTGTATCCGTTTAATAACCGGGTTTGATCCCGTCCCATACGAGGGATTTCCACCATAATGATTTCTCCCAAAACGCAAAATCGCTCTATATAGCAGCAGCGCTTCTGAGGCTCTGATGAGGAACCCTGTAGTATTCAGTAAGCTCCAGCACCACGGCGCACACGGATAAACAGCACGGCTCTTCTTTAAGGCCAGACAGATGGACCCGCGGAGAAAGGAGATTAGGAACATCTTCCCTTGGTCAGATGAAAGTCTTTACTTGAGGCTGTGTTTTGTTTTGTTTTTTTGTTCACGTTTCTGTGAAGGAGGTCGCTGTTTCAGCAAAGAGTATCTGTGTTAAAGGACAACTGCACCTGAAGAATAAACAAAAAAGGAAAGTTAAAAAACTGTTAAGTACCTAATTATTATTATATGTATTGTAAATAAGGAATGAACACAGTGAGGTGTGCTGTTATGTGCTGTTGCTATGACCACAGCAGATTGTCAACGATTAAAAATGTGTTATTTATTAAAGAAGGACAGCCATTTATAGTAACATTTGCTGTTATGGGGATGTTCACAAAAAAAGTGTATACATTACACCTCAAATAAATAAACTCAAATACGGAGGAGCTTGCAGTTTTAGAGTAGATTTACATAAAAAAAAATCTAAAATTATGTTTCCAAATATAATAGATAATGTAAAAAAAAAATGTAATAATAAAAATAATAACAATAATAATAGTAATAATAATAATAATAATAATAATAATAATAATAATAATTTTAAAAGGTTGCATTGCAAAAAGTAAAAATCAAGCGTTTTTGGCCACAAAACAAAAAAATAAAAAATCCTGGAGGAACTGATAAACACCTTTAAAACAGTTGTTTTCTTAACAGCCTCTTAATCTTCTCTCTCTTTATATTAAAAATGTAATTAAATAAAAGTTATATATAACATTATTCCAAAATTTGTGTCTTTTGAAACCAACACATATTTGACCTGAGTATAAAAGAAAAATGGGACTTTCAAAAAAATATATTTTATTATTATTATTATTATATATTATTATAATTATTATTGTATACTTGTAAACATTTTAGTCTTTTCCTCTCATGGACAATCCATTTACTTTTTAATAAAAGTAAAAGTAAAATCTAAAAGAATCTGGAGAGACATCTTAACAATGTGTGTATGAAAAGTTTATAAAGCTGTAAAAGCAGCTTGTCACGTGAGCAAGAAATGAAGAAAAGTGTCAACTCTCCTGCCCTGACACTGGAGACTCCGTCCATAAACGTTAACTAAGAAAATAACAAGGTTTTTGATTTGTTTGTTATAAAGTTTAGAATATGTACAGTAAATCATCTGCCATACAAGTCCCTGTGTATTCAGCTGATTCTGAAGAAATAGAAATGTTAAAGATAATGCACTAGTATTAGCCTGTTAATAAAACCTGTGATTTAAATTACAGCCGGAAAACCAGTCAGAAATGCTATTATAGAAACTTCTGAACTTTATATAAGTAAAAGAAAGAGCAGGAATGTTTATCAAACACATGAGTACAAACCACAGGAAAGTGAATAATAATGAAAAAGTTGTGATAAATTTTATTCAACTCTGCATGTGGGCCTTTGTGGTTTGTGCTCCCACTCAGTGGAGCAAATATTATATTTATAATGTTTACATCCCACACTAAAAGAAGTTTGGGTGAATGATGTAAAAGCTGCTTTATTCCAACTACCACTGAAAAGAAATATTTTTGCAAAAAGATATATTTTAAAAACAGATCTCCTATGAGAGTCCTCATATAGAAGAGAAATATGTTGTGGTGATGGTAATGTTGCATACAGCGTATTTGTATAACATTAATTCGAATACACATCATGTGCTTCATCTCACCCTCTCTTCTTCGAAGCTGATGAGCCCTTCATCATCATCACTCTCCAGCTCCTCGGGCTCGTCACTGACCAGCGCGCTCAGCTCGGTGTTGGTCGTTCGGGGCAGCAGGATTCTCAGCAGGCGCTGCAGGGGCGACTCGCTGCTTTTCTTCGGCGAGCTTTCCTGCTGCTCCAGGTTGTCACTTTGCTTTTTGGCAAAGTTCACAAAGACCTAGAACAAATTTATAGAGCTGTATTTTAATCCTGATGAACTTAAGTGCTCAAGATGTGGATAAGGAGTGACACAAAAAATATATATAACAATACTTGACCTTTGCATGGCATTCTATTATACTATCAAAACATACACTACCGCTCCAAAGTTTGGGAAAGGAAACACAAACGAAATTAGTCTGAATAGAAAATATAGCAGAATTAGTTCGAAATAATGATTTTGATGGAAATGATGAATGTTTTCTTCACACTTTGCCTCAGCAATTACAGCCTGGGCATTCTAGCTGTCAATTTCTCAAGATAATCTGATGAGATTTCACCCCATGCTTCCTGGAGCATCTCCCACAAGATGGATTGGTTTGATGGAGTCCCAAACTTTTGAGCGCTAGTGTATAAGCTTGCTAACAAGTTTAATGTCTAAAAAAATGATTTATCGTTAATCAGTGCAGAACCGCTTCCAGAGTTTGTCAATATTGTTTCCAAAGCTAAATATTTTGTACAAAAATAAATAATTGTATAGTGTTTCTACAGTATAGTAGGAATAAATGTATCTATTCACATGCAACCCTTTACTTCTCATCATCTACTACATCTCACCTGTACTTCACTGAAATTTACTAAAAGTGAAATCAGTAAAAGATTATAAGACTATAAGAACCGGAAGCAGTTATCAGATATATTCAATCAAATCCAAACATACAAAAGGAAAAACTTTAAATACAGAACTTAAAAAACAAAATATCAATAGAAATGTTCCAAGTGCATCACACACAAATATAGAGGCAAAGATGTGAGAGATCACCTTGTGTTTGTTAACAAAGCAATGCTAATCATGTAAACGAACACGTCTAAGGATCTCTCCCTTAAATGTAAATGTCCTGTGAATAATGTTACATTTTGCTAAAAATAAAGTCTTAATTCCCCTTATGTATGGATACTCCTGGGACGCGCTGTAGTTATGTATTAAATTTTTGTTTGCACTCATGCTATTTATCATATTATTGCATTGTACAGATGTGGATGCTGTTTATCACAGTTACCCTGTTGCACATCAATCACCTTCCCTGGGGTTAATACTCCATTACTGTACTGACACTTTCACATTTACTCAGAGGACTTGCATTGAGAAGACTATCCATCCATACATTTTCTATACCCGCTTTATTCCTAATTAGGGCCACGGGGATCTGCTCGAGCCTATCCCAGCACACATTGGGCGAAAGGCAGGGGTACACCCTGGACAGGTCGCCTGTCCATCACATATATATAGAGAGACAACCACATACTCTCACACTCACTCCTATGGGCAATTTAGAATTACCAATCAACCTAATGTACATGTTTTTGGACACACAGGCATGGGGAGAACATGCAAACTCCACACAGAAAGGCCCCTGCCTGTTCGAACGCAGGATTCGAACCCAGGACCTTCTTGCTGTGAGGCAACACTGCTAACCACTAAGCACACACGTGCTGCCCCAAGAAGACTATATTTACTTTATACTCAATAGTATATTTTATCATTATTTTACTATCTATCTATCTATCTATCTATCTATCTATCTATCTATCTATCTATCTATCTATCTATCTATCACAGAATGATTAAATACTTGTGTTAGAGAAGAAAAGCCAAGCCGCTCACGTTATCCAGGGTGGTCTGGCTGACGGAGTAATCCTCGATGCTCAGCACCTCCACCACCTGCTCCATCTTACTGAACACCTGAGCCAAAGAGATATTCTCTGACTTCAGCTGGTACTGGATCTTAGTGTGGTGTCTCTCCTGTGAGGCGAGAGAGCAAAAAACCTGTTACAAACCAATTACTGCAAACTAAGCAGATATACACTCCACACCATGTAGGATTATTATTAATGACATCCTGGTTGCACAAAAGCCCACAATAGCACTGGACTGTTGTGAGAAAATCACTGTTATTATGAATGAAATTAAATGAAGTCCATATGCAAAATAGTAGGCAAGTCCTGAAGTGGCCAGATAAACTCACACACCTGACTGACCATTCCTAGCTGAAAGTGATGCAAGTAAGCAGTCACTCTGAGACAGCAGGGGAAACCACGAGAATACAATATTTAAAGAAATTAATTCAACTAACTAACAAGATTAGAAACAAATGTTATTATTATTATTGTTGTTGTTGTTGTTGTTGTTGATGATGATGATGATGATGTACACACCCATCTGGGCCATTTCTGGACAGTAGTAGTATAAGCAGTTCTACCACCAGAGGGCCCCATAAGAACAGATGACAAACGGACAGACAGACAGACAGAAAGAGAAAAAAGAAAGAGAGAGAGAGAGAGAGACAGACAGGCAGGCAGGCAGGCAAGTAGGTAGGTAGGTAGGTAGGTAGGTAGGTAGGTAGGTAGATAGATAGATAGATAGATAGATAGATAGATAGATAGATAGATAGATAGATAGGTAAACAGCTTCTGATTATTATTATTAGTAGTAGTAGTAATAGTAGTAGTAGTAGTAGTAGTAGTAGTAGTAATAGTAGCAATAGTAGTAGTAATAGTAGTAGTAGTAGAAGTAGTAGTAGTAATAGTAGAGGTAGTAGAAGTAGTAGTAGTAGTAATACTAGTAGTAGTAGTAGTAGTAGTAATAGTAGAGGTAGTAGTAGTAGTAGTAGATGTAGTAGTAGTAGTAGTAATAGTAGAGGTAGTAGAAGTAGTAGTAGTAGTAGTAGACGTAGAAGTAGTAGTAGTAGTAGACGTAGTAGTAGTAGTAGAAGTAGTAGTAGTAGTAATACTAGTAGTAGTAGTAGTAGTAGTAATAGTAGCGGTAGTAGTAGTAGTAGTAGTAGTAGATGTAGTAGTAGTAGAAGTAATAGTAGAGGTAGTAGAAGTAGTAGTAGTAGTAGTAGTAGACGTAGAAGTAGTAGTAGTAGTAATACTAGTAGTAGTAGTAATAGTAGTAGTAGATGTAGTAGTAGTAGTAATAGTAGAGGTAGTAGAAGTAGTAGTAGTAGTAGACGTAGTAGTAGTAGTAGACGTAGTAGTAGTAGTAGTAGTAGAAGTAGTAGTAGTAGTAATACTAGTAGTAGTAGTAATAGTAGTAGTAGTAGATTGAGGCACATGGTAGATCAGTGGTTAAAGTGCTTATTGGAAGGTTTTAAGCTCAAATACCAGGACCACCAAACTGCCGCTGCTGACCCATTAACTGCTTAGTTGTATAAAGGAGATAAAGATAAGTGGCTCCAGATAAAGGCACCTGCCAAATGTAAATGTAGTAGTAGTATTATTTCAGCTACTAGGAGGAAACATTTATATGAAGCCCGTATCGACGTGTTCGAGAAATCTTACACATCTGTTGTGGGTTGTGTGGATGATGCATTATAGCATCACTATAGCACGACTTTAATGCTGAGAACTGAAAGGCTCTATAAACAACCAAAAGGGTCCATAAAACTCCACGAGAACTACAAATCCTGACTGTGAATCTATCTCACTTTAGGATTATTGCTGTAATAAGGAAACGTAATAAAAACGGAAAGATTTTTCCGCCCAATTTTATTTTGTTGGCAGTTTATAGCTTCACACCAGCGTGACGTAAATCGAGAGCTTTGAAGAAACAACAGAAACATATGTATTAATAGTAACAATATAGTAAATATGAACAAGTGGTAATTATATAAAAAATAAAAGCCTTGCCTTTAAGATAGCCTCGGGAAAGTTCCTGTTAAAGAAGCGGATCACTTCCTTCACGCTAGCGGTCGTCTTGGTGCGCACCGTGATCATGTAACCGTCACCAAACCTGTGGAGGTGAGATCAAATGCCTCAGAGACTCAGGCTGGACATAGAAACCAGCGAGAATTAATTAATTAACTGATTATATTTGCTGTGTTCGTTAAACTACAGGCGAGCACACCTTTAACACGAGACAAACCTACATTTAAGACTTTTAATGCAAGCTAAACTTGACAAGCATTCCTTCATTATTATGTGATATTACCACTATGACACACAAACACTTCAAATTTTTTGCCATGAGGTCATCCCTTATCATATGTGGTCGCTACTTTCTGTCAAGTTAGATAAGTATACAGATCTTTAGAAATAAATAAAAAAATACTGTATGTAGCTGGACCCTTTTTATTTTATATCTAAATGTTTAAATAAAAATGAATGTGAGGGAGTAGAATCTTTTGCACTCCTCAGTCCTCACCTGTTCTTGAGATGCTGAATGCTGCCCAGACACTTGAACCTTCCATTAACCATGATTCCCAGGCGAGTGCACAACGCCTCGCACTCCTCCATACTGCAAAGGACAAATCATCTTCATCTTAGCACTTAAAAAGCAACAAACAAATAAATAAATAAATACATCCATTTTCAAAATTGCTTAAACTACACAGGATCCCAGGAAAACTGAAGAGTATTCCCAGGGTACTCAGAGGCACAAGGAAGGGGACACCCTGGACTCCAACCCTTCCCAGGGCAACCCTTTCCAGTTGGACTGGAGGAAAAAACCCCAAAGAATGAGGAGAACATGCAAACTCCACCCAGTTTAGACAAAGCTGGGATTTGAACTCCGGAGACGTGAGGAAAATGTGTTAACTTTAAAAGAAAATGAGAGAAATTCAGAAAGAAAGAAAGAAAGATAGAAAGCATTATCATCACCTGTGTGATGTCAGCACCACCGATCGTCCCGTCTTGATGATGTCGAGGATAAGGTTCCAGAGGAAGCGGCGAGCTTTCGGGTCCATGCCGGTAGTGGGTTCATCCTGTGGGAAACAGCAGAGGAAATGATCAGGGACAAAGCTCTCTTATTTCAGAGGATAAGGATTAGAGAAAGCGGAAGAGGAGTTCCAACCAGGAAAATCAGGGACGGGTATCCGATGAGAGCGATAGCCGTGGACAGCTTGCGTTTGTTTCCTCCGCTGTACGTGCCGGCCGGCTTGTCTGCGTACTTCGAGAGCTGGAGCTTCTCCAGGGCCCATTGCACCACCTGAGGGGTGAGACAGAGGGGGGCAGAGAGGAGAAGGTATATGACAGGATGAAACGAATAAAGCTTGATTAGCACTAAACTGCAGTTTAAATGCACGTTCAGCTGAAACAGCTGTTAAACGAAGTACTTGCTTTTTCTGAGTGCTTCATTTTCCAAGTTGTTTCCAACAAATCTACAAATTAGGTTTTCCTGTGTGCATGTGGTTTATTCTAAGAGTTTCTACACACTCAAAAAATGTCATATGATACACATTTATTGTATAATTATTTTGTATTTTTTTAATTTGTACATTATGTATTTTTTTGTTTTTTTAAATATTTATAATTATATTTATATTTATATTTATAATTTAAATTATATAAATATAAAATACATAAAAATATATCAATTTTATATTTAAAATTTATTTTAAATTTTTTAATGATTTCTTATTGTCATTTAGACATTTAGAATTTATTATTAAATAAATAAGCATTAAGGATAAATACAATTTTGTTTACAAAATGAACACAAAATATTTTTTTTAAGAAAAGCTGAATGAAAAACACTCTCTTTTTAATTAATTAATTCAAAAATAATAATAATAATAATAAAAAGCATTCAGGAGCGACACAATTTTTACAAAATGAACACTTCTTTAATGATATACACATAATATATTTAAAAATACTCCCTTACCCGCTCCTCGTCCTTCCATGGTATACCTCGGAGGCGTGTGTACAGCTCCAGATGTTCTCGTGCAGTTAGGTCCTCAAACAGAGCATCAAACTGAGGACAGTAACCAATACTCTGCTGCACACGCAAAAGATCCTTCAGTATGCTGTAGAAAGGAAGTGGGTTAACCAGATTACTTCCTGTTTTTTCCATCATGTTCTACACGATCTTGGCTTACTCAAAGAGAAATCTTTATTGTAATTAACTTTTTATTTTATATGAGCATGTGTGTGTTTATTATGCATAATCTGAGACGATATACTGCACTGCTGTGTCTTTCCTCTCTTTGAGGATAAGACTGGACACCCCTGCAACAGGTCATGTCTACTAACCTGTGTCCTTCAATAAACGCCTCTCCTCCTGTTGTGCTTTCGTCTCCAGTCAACATTTTGAAAGTAGTCGTCTTTCCTGCTCCATTGACTCCCAGCAGCCCAAAACACTCTCCAGGACGAACGCCCAGACACAAGCGATCCACTGCCAAGATGCGCCCCATCTTACGAGACTTATACACCTGCAAATGGAAAATTATACGTCGATTATTAAATATGAAATATTAAACACTGAAGTGAAGGATAGCCGCAAGAGGCATAAGAGGCTACAGTTTCACCTTAGTGAGATTTTCAATCTTCAGCATATCATTTACAGCGTCTCCTCGGAGAACTCGACGTCTCTCGCGTGCTACATCGACGTCATCGTCTTCGATGGGCTGATTGTTTACAGGCATTCTCCTGTGCAGAGAATAAAAAACTCAGCACAATGACGATAATAATCTGCTTGGTGTCATTTGCTTGAGTTGTGCACACTCACTGAGGTTTACGGAGGAAATTGTACTGGCACAGGATGGTGATAAGAAAGCCGACGAATCCTTCGATGGTCATGGCCACCAGCCCACGTGTCACAATGTCCCACTCAAACGGAGACTTCACCTTATCAAACTGACCTGCAGGACAGGGTTTTGTTCATTAGAGGGCAGTAAAGAACATCAGGACGTGCCATTTCTGAGCCAGAGAGAGACAGGAACATACCTATCTTGGCATAGTACTCATTAATGTATTCATTGTAGGCCATCTCCATCAGCCCATGACCCAGGTTATAGTTAGGAAAGATGAGGAAGCATGACTTCAGATAGCTGTTCACCAACTTCAGATCCTAGGAGTGGATGTAAATGTAACATTACTATTAAATTCATCTCTCTAAGCTAGACTAGAAATAAAAAAACCCAAGAAAACAACTTCACTTCATTATAGATTTATGCTTGACTGTTATAAAATGCTGACACTGGAGACTCCTTTCTCTCTCCATTTCAAAACTTCACCATTTAAACCATTCTAAGTTTTCCAAATCTGTTTATGTCGATCATCTGCCATGCAAGTCCCTGTGTATGTTGCTCTAAAACTTTTAAAGTATTTACCAGAGAAAAACTGGAAAAAAATTCATTCATTCATTCATTTCTACGTTTGAGTTTGGTTTTTGACATGAAGTGAACACACTGTAAGACACACATCATGCTCCTGGGGTGTACCTTGTCATGTTCAAACAGCTGGAGGAGGAAAGTGGCCACGGTGGCTGTGATTCCTATGAAGAGGTTAATAACGATGAGGAAAACGTAGGCGGTGCTGGGAACCTCGAACCAGAAAGAGGCTGGATACATGATGGGGGTTATGGACCAGCTGGAGAAAAACAATAATAACAAAAACACCAATATCATTATTCACAAATCCCTTTTTGAAATACTTCTAACAGTGACTATGCTCCACATTCTCCTCCATCTTGACTCTAATTCAGTGTTAATTCCATGCTCTGAACATTACGTACCCATAGAGCAGGAAGAGCGCAACCACTGCTGGGAAGTTTTTGGGGGACGTGTACGCAGGCAGGTCAAACACAAACAGAATGAGAACACAGCATGTTGCTGGAACCAGGTAATTCAGCTAACAGAAGAGAGAGAGAGAGAAAGAGAGAGAGAGAAAGAAAAAAGCAGAAAAGTCGTTCACACTTCAGCAGTACACTCAGCTTGAGAAAAGGGATCACATGACTCTTCCATCTCACCATGTCCCAAATGTAGTTGGCCAGCCAGTAGATGACCGGGTCACAGCCGCTCACGAACTGCAGGTGCTTAGCCTTGGTGGACTTCTCTGCTACCAGAAAGACCACAAAGCTGGCTGGGACAAAGGACATGGCTACGATGATGAAGATAGCAATGACCACATCAGTGCCCTGGAGTCTGGTTTTGAGAAGAGGAAAGTGTTAGGGATGAGCTGAGGTAGCTCGGCAATAATAATAATAATAATAATAATAAGAAGAAGAAGAAGAAGAAGAAGAAGAAGAAGAAGAAGAATTACTATTATTAATAATAATAATAGGGGAAAGAATTAGAAAAAGGCATATATCCTGTGAAAGAGGTGAAACAAAACACTTACAGGTAATCCAGAGAAAGACTGGCACTGGTCCTGTTCATGGGGTGATTAGTCAGCGTAATGCCTGAATACATGCACAAACACACAACATGATAAATAATGAACACTGACATAATACTACCCTTTGAGTCAAGTGAAATTCTAGCTTATACACTACTGTACTGAATGTTCTTCCTCCTTACATTCTAGACCTCCAGGGCAGTTTCCTTGTAGTCCGTTTCCAGTGTACTCTTTAACCAGCCAAGAATCAGTAGGCCAGTCGGGAATGTAATTGTGACCCCACACACACAGCACAGTGCAATTCAATTCAACACGCTTGTTCAATTTTAATATTCTCCTTTTCCAGAGGATGTGAAGAACGATCTCTGAATACAGTGCTCCATTGTTTCTTGCTAATAAGCCTAATTTTGTTACTATTAAATCTGCATCATTAAACGAGTGTGCACTGATGCACAACCTGGGTAATGGTATTTCGATTATTTTGCATATTATAATATTTATGTCATTGTTACAAACACATGACCTGGTATCTATGAGTCTGTTTGTATTTGGCAGAAAGGAGAACTATTTGTTATGCGTGAGGATGAACATAATCAACACCTACATTTTTTTGAGACCTGAGCATCTTTGACAATCTCTTTACAAACGCTTGCATTAAATGCTACAAAATATTTATTTATTGCATTGTCGCAGCAAGGAATGGAGCAAGCAGCAGATACAGCTGTATAGTCTACTAAGTAGAAAAGAAAAGAAAAGTCAGCTCCTTCGCTGCACTGTCATGGCAGAAACAGGAATGAATAGAAGCCTTGGCTGCACGGTCGCACAGAAATGGAAGAGTGAGCGCCTTCATTTCACTGAGTTGTTGAGAGTTGTTCAGGCTTTTCAGGAAAAACTAAAAATGAAACTTCCACCAAACATAGTGGACCAAATATGTAATCGATTTTAAAATACAGCCCCAGCACAAGCGAGTGACTGTACAGATTCCCAAAAGAATTGAGCATTTATTTTTATTTTTAATTTATTTTTACAAATTTTATTTTTCACACATTTTTTCTGCAGTATTTTGTGGTTTGTTTTCACATATTTTATATCTTATTTTATTTATATTTAATATCATATTTTATATTTGGCACATTTTTATAGATTTCTGTCCATTCTGACTCATATCCATAAAGATATCATTTAAATCATTATTATTATTATTATTATTATTATTATTAGGATATTATAGTATCATATTTGACTGTATAAACACTATTCTATCAGATGCTATCAGGCACGTGAAGCTATTTAAGGCCAAACTGGCGCTCTTACCGTAAGCTGCAGGGTTGCCCTTGCTAAGGGGCAGGTTAGCACGCAGGATGGCGTTGTTCAGCACGTTCAGGTATGTGGGCATGCTGTGGTAGCCTTTATTGTTGTACAGCACCTGCAGAGACAGGAAGAAAGCAGAAACCCTGCTGATCAGAGCTATAAGAACATGACCTTTAAGAAACCTTTATAAGAAATGCACGCTGGATCACCTGGGCCGATCGTCGCACTGCTATCTTGCGTGCCATGAGCGACATCTTTCTCCCAAAGGATGCTGGGACAGATTTTTGAATGTTTCCAACAGTGATGCCTCCGTACCTGAGGAAGCAGAATAAGTAGAGTCTGGTTTTGTAACACAACACACTCAAGAACATAACATATTAGACAAACAAAGCACAAGTCAGCTCTATTTTGATTTATTTTGCACTTCACCTGTGCAGTCTCATGCGATCAGAGGTATAGAGAAGGTACTCGGACACGTTGCGGCCTGTGATGTCCACCAGGATATCCCCCGTGACCACTTTAGTGAGGGGCGGTCGTCCGCCGACACCGCTGGGGCAGGAGAAGCCTGTTCCCTGCATGGAGCAAATGCAGCGCACCGGTTCTCGAATAGACAGCGGCAGTGGAGGAGGAGACGTCACCTTCTCTGTAGAGTCAACACACACCACACAAAGCAGTCACATCATCTCCACAGGCAATTGGGATTTTAATGGAGACTGAGCTGATCCAAAAAAACTACCACACATCCACAAAGTTTGCATCACTGGAGAAACAAGGCTAATATAGCTAAGTGGACACTTACAAGTTTAGCGTTGTGCTATCGTCTCACATCATGATCTGTTTCTAAAAATATTCAAAACATTTTACATACAGCTTATATGATTTCTGACACTGAATGAGATACAGTTATGGACAATCTATAGACAGATGACAAAGATCTCTCTCAAAAGACTAACTGTGAAAGCTCTACATTTCTTGGTGCTCATGTAACAGAGGACATCCCCTGGTCCCTCAACATCACCTTCCCAGCCAAGAAGACCCATCAGCACCTCCATCATGGCTGACAAGAGCTAACTACACAGGTACGATAGTAAGCATCCTGACCAGCTGTCGCACCGTGTGCTACAGAAACTGCACTACATCAGATTCTGAGAACAGCTGAAAAGATCATCGGGGTGTCTCTACCCACCATCAACCCCTCATATAACAACCTCTGCATCCGCAAAGCCGGCAATATTGCAGACAACCTCTCTCACCCTTCTCGTGGACTCTTTACCCTCCTGCCATCTGGTAGAAGGTACAGGAGCATCTGTAGCTTCTTCCAGACTTCACAACAGTTTCTGCCCTGAGGCAGGGAGATTACTCAACACCCTGCTGTTTCCAAGTGCTCACCTGGGATATTCAAACACCTAACACCACTGCACTTTAAAAAGCAGCATCAGACACTTTTATTTACATTTTCGCCTCCAATATTACTGCTATACTTAATGCTGCTTCACTACACAATCATTTACAGTTTATTGTCCATGTTGTGTGTATTTATTGTCTTTTCTGTTCTGTGTATTCACAATCCTGTCATGTACTCATCCCACACTGCAAATAAGCAGCATTTGCACATTATGTAGTCTTGTGTATTGTTATGTGTTGCACCATGGGCTCACAGGAACAACATTTTGTTCCAGGGTATACAAGCTGTACAGAGGAATGACAATTAAAACCCACTTGACTTTCAAACTTAATTCGATGTCATTTGAATAGCGCTTTTAACAAAGAATGTTACTCCAAAGCGGCAAAAAGTTAAATTTGTCCCTAATGAGTGAGCCAGAGGTGACGGTGGTGAGGAAAAAGTCTCTGAGATGATATGAGAAGGAAACCGTGAAAGGATCAAAACTCAAAAGGGGACCCATCCTCATCCGGATGACACTACAGAGAGTCTGATAATAAATCATTTCCTTTCTAAAAGTGTACACTATATAGTCAAGTGCAACTACGGAAGCAACTTAAGAGTACGGGAATAAATCAGCATCATTTCTGAATTCATTATAGTATTAACATGAATTCCTTCCTGCCGAAGCCATCGAATATTGAATGACCAAATTGACCACAGCACCAGCGCTTCAAAGCTTCACCTCGGTCTTCGAGTGGTATAATCCACAGCAATCCCATAGCTTTTTACATTGTTAAAATATCAACAGAACACCTCAGTTCATTACAGATTTATATCACACGCCTTCAATATTAGGCTCATTATTAAAAAATAGATTTTTAAATATATGTATTAGAGCCATATCCTTTTTTTTGTTTGTTTATGGACGTAATAGTTGTTAGGTTACTGAGGTTTAGATTGAACCAAATAAACACTGGTCAATGGTCAGTCAAATAAGCTTATAACCAAAGACTGAACGATAAAAATAAACACTGTATAATAACAACTCTTATCATATAATAACTCTATAATAACAACACTTTTACTAAATAGTTGACAGGTATAAGCCTACCCTCTCATAAATATGTACATTTTTAATTAGTAAGTGAATAATGTATAACAGAAAATAAATAAGAAATAAAAAAATAAGAAAATAAACTGTTGTAGGGTCATACAATATTTAACAAGTTATCACTGATAGTGATATAAATATTAAACTACATTGTATGCTCATTTCCTGTTTCGGGTCATGTTTAGCAGGAAATGCGGATGACCAAGAATAACCTTTTAATTCAGACGTGTTCGAATGCATACTGTGAAAGCATAAAAAATCTGTTTTATTAGTCCAAACAGCTGGTAAAAATCTATCGAAAATCCAATAATATACTAACTCAAGTTGAGGAAATAATGCTATCACTGACAGGTGTGTATCACAGCTTAGGATTCACTGTAAGGAGCCTCACCATGGGCAGTGGTGGGTGGAGCTGCGGTGTAGTTCCACAGAGCATCATCAAAGCGTGGTTCTGGGTAATCCGAGGGTGCAGGTGAGGGTGGTGGTGGGACGAAGTTAGACAGAGGCACGCCTTGGGTGAATGAGTCCAGGCACATGGGGTCAAAGTAACGCGCCGCCAGTGTTTTGGCATTGTTGGCATAGGGGTTGAGGCTCTGCGCCAGCTGGTCCAGTGTACTATTAAAGGGGGTTTTGAGCACGCAGGTTGCACCCACTCCTGATGGCAAACGCAGGGTGTTGATAATCTTTTGAGGGCCGGCATCCGGGGACAGCTTGCTCCTATAACAGCAGAGCATGAAAAACAATTATGAAGAACAGCTGTTCTGTCTGTCGAAAAAAAAAATCTGTATGATGCTACCTGTCATTAATAAGCAAGCAAGGAGGATAAAGCTACCCTACTTTTCACAGAAAAGGAAAGACAGCACATCACAAATATTTCAAAATGAATATAGTTAACCCTTTTTACCAGCACACTGAAATCAACTTAATTTAATTTTCGATCAGTATTAACAAATTAATTATTTTATCAATATAAGTCGGATATAAAATGAGTAAGGACTCTGCTGGCTTTCAGAGTCAGATGTGTGTTTTTCCCTCTGTTGGATAACCTTACACAGAATTTTAGAGGTTGAAGATAAACACCTTCAAATTTTAGATGCTTATGATCAAGCATTTAGAGCATCTCAGGGAGCAGAAATGGGTTCGATATCAACATTAACTTTGAAGAGGAAAAAACTAAACATTTTTGGTGTTTTTGTAATTGTTCGATTAATATACTGCCCCTAGCAGGCTAGGTAAAAACAGAAATACTTGGAAAAACTATAAATTCTTCCTTTTCATATGTGCCATTAATCACTACTGTGGAGTGTCACATGACAAAGACATTCAGTGCTGAACATGGAAACAACCAAACGGGCAGAAATTCATTTTTTGGACTAGAGTTAAGTTTCAAGGTGGAATTTTCCTTTAACATTATTGTTAAAAGTTAATTTATAACACTGGTCAGCATATTTTGTGAGCATGTCTCATCACGTAATGATCGACAGCAGCGTCTGCCAGACAACTTTAACAACCTGACACAGTGTTGAAAACGAGAGTAAGGATGTCAAAGTATAATCAATCACATTTATCGTTTCATCATTTAATAGCCATTTTTAGGTGAAATATGCACAATAAAATGTATCATAATAATGTAACTAGCACTTCTAACACTTTGATTTGCACAGAATGTGATAGATAATTGTTTATGAAGCTGCTTTTACGATCCTGTGTCACACCTGTACTGGAGCCGGTCCTCGTTGGCGAAGGGGATGAAGTTTCCTCTGGGCTGGGTGTAGTTATGATACTGAGACGGTGACAGAATGAGCGGAGGCAGATCTCCTGCAGGGCCAAAACACACTTCGTAACAGTGTTTCAAATGCAGCGTTCAGCAGGAATAAGAAGAATAAGAATCCACCTATTGATTCGAGCAAGTGACAAGCTCCTTAATACATTCTGTCACTTCAGCAAATCGATATTTAAAGTTAACAGATGTGTGGAGTGCTCTCTTAAAGATAACTACTAAATTTAGTGTATCGAGCGTATTGTAGTTTCTCCATCCTGCTCGGTCTTACCTATCTCAGGCACAGAGAGAGCGACGGTCATTGCCACACAAACGAAGAAGGCTGGCAGTAGGATCTGCGAGAACAGGACCTTGGTGTTCCTCTTGGCACAGTGGAACCTCTTAACGATGAGGCCGTGGAATTGGCGAAGACGCAGCCACCAGCCCTCCAGCTTAAAGCTGCCCTGGCCCTCCAGCACATGCAGCTCAGGGGAGCTCGGCTCCTCTTCATCTGGGGAAAAACGATTTTAAAAAATTTAAAAATCCATGATGTGCACTGATTATCAACAACTTGTTCAAGTGCCGTATTTTCACCTAAAAGAAAACAATGTGAGACAACATGATTAACCTCAACAGGCCCAGACATGCCTCAAAAATCAAAGCATCCTGTGGAGAAACCATGTCAGAAACCGAAACCTTTTACAAATAACATCTTCTACATAACTTGAATGAAACCTTGTGCAAACAAAATTGATGTTCATTTGGGTTTCATCTGAGTTTTGAAGTTTCTTCCCTCCTCCCAAAAACATGCAGATGTCTGCTAGAGTCTAAATACGTGTGTACATAATGCACTACATGTCCCATCCAAGGTGTCCCATCCTATGTGTATAGTATAGGCTCTGATTATACAGGATGAATACATACAAAGCTTGCTAGAAAACTGGATAGCTAGTTCACAGATTAAGTGATTAGTGAATAGATTAAAGGAAATCCAGTCATTATTTCTATGTTAATCCACTTTGTCCGTAATGAATTACCGCAGCCACAGCAGACAAACAGCAGCTCTTAACAATTCCCAAAATCCTCATACAATGTATTGCCCCTTTTAAATACAGAGACAACTGTCCTATTAGTTAAATCTTTAGACAATCTTGGGACACTGTGAACCTGCATAAAAATATGAGTATAATATAATTATTAGAATATTCCTACCTCTGAGACTGGCTGAGTCCAGGTCCTGGGGATTATTAAACAGTGGGTAATATTCACCGTAGAAGTCAGAGTACGGTCCTCCCTCATCACCTCTCACTGAGCCCACGGAGGAGTTTGAGTGCAGCGAGGCCTGACTGGAGCTCAGCCTCGAACTCATCACCATGTTGCTCATCTCCACTTCAGGCCGGGTCACGGCACCAAGCGGAGCGCCATCACACTGCTGCGCTGCCAGAAGGGAGGAAGACTTCCCCACTGACGCCCCGCCTGGGGAGCTCTTCATGTCTGTAAAAGAAAAAAAGGAAAGAGAAAGAGATCAGAAGATTTATTATGTGTATGATGGCAAGACAGACTTAAGACTTGGTGCGGTCAACCAAATCAATGTTAGATGTGTTGTGTATTCAGAGATGCTTTTCTGTTCACCACAGTTGTAAAGAGTGATTATTAGAGTTACTCTGTTAAAGCTCTTCCTGGCAGCTCAAACCAGTCTGGCCATTTTCCTCTGACCGCTCTCATCAACAAGATGTTTCCACCAATGAATGCCACTGGATATTTTTTATTGGTTTTTTTGCACCATTCACTGTCAACTCTAAGGACTGTTGTGCACAGGCGATCAGCAATTTCTGAAATACTCAATTCAGCCTATTTGGTTCAAACAACCATGTCCTGAATTCTCTCCATTTTGATGTTTGATGCAAACATGAACTGAATCTCTTATTCTTGATCTGCATGATTTTCTACTGTCACTTGATTGGCAGCTTGGATATTTGCATAGTGTGCATGTGAACAGGATCTTCCTAATAAAGTGGCAGGTGAGTTCTTAGTGTCTCACCTGCGTCACTATTCTCAAGTGACAGGTCTTCCTCTGAGACTTTTAGAAAGACCTCCTCCAGTGTGGTGTCCATCACACCAAAGCTGGTGAGAGCCAGACTGTCCAAACTCTGCTCCAGAGCCTGGCAGAAGGAAACTCAGGGTTAATTTGGTTGAGTACTGATCATATACCAAAGATAATGGTTAAAACAGAGCTGTTTACCTGAAACAGCCTCTCGAAGCAGCCCTTCCTGACAGCCTCAGATGGCAGGATGTAGGACAGCTCGGTGTTGGAGTCGGACACCAGCAGGCAGGAGGCGACATACTGTCGGATAAACTGAGTGACTCTGGTCTCTGAGCACAGAGACAGGGATGACGGGGGCATACTCGACTGATCTGTGAACAAAGAAAAACAAGGTGAAAGGTTAAGCTGAAAGAAAGAATGTATATTTACTTGCAAGTTGATTCATGAACACACAATACTAAGACCTGTCTAATGCACTTAGACACACTCTGCTTATCATTAGTATATATTTATACAATATATAGCTATTTAGTAGGTGCATCCTAAACACTGTCAGAATAGGGTACAGCTCAAGATGAAACAAAGTCTCTGAAAACACTTCAGATGCAAGAGATGTCAAAGTAACAGACAGCTGAGGAGACACACAATTCTCACCTGCAGGATTGGAGTCGCTTTGCTTCTTTACAAGTGTGAGCTTATATCCGTCTCCGTATGTGCTCTTGAGGAAGAGAGGTGAGCCGCAGCACTTGAGCTTCCCGTGGGAGATGATGGCGATGCGATCACCTAGAAGGTCAGCCTCGTCCATGTGGTGTGTGGAGAGGAGGATGGTCCGGCCTGCACACACACACACACACACACACACAAACACACACAGTTGAATAAACCCATACACATATACATACACTATATTGCCAAAAGTATTCGCTCACCTGCCTTGACTCGCATATGAACTTAAGTGACATCCCATTCTTAATCCATAGGGTTCAATATGACGTCGGTCCACCCTTTGCAGCTATAACAGCTTCAACTCTTCTGGGAAGGCTGTCCACAAGGTTTAGGAGTGTGTTTATGGGAATTTTTGACCATTCTTCCAGAAGCGCATTTGTGAGGTCACACACTGATGTTGGACGAGAAGGTCTGGCTCTCAGTCTCCGCTCTAATTCATCCCAAAGGTGTTCTATCGGGTTGAGGTCAGGACTCTGTGCAGGCCAGTCAAGTTCCTCCACACCAGACTCTGTCATCCATGTCTTTATGGACCTTGCTTTGTGCACTGGTGCACAGTCATGTTGGAAGAGGAAGGGGCCAGCTCCAAACTGTTCCCACAAAGTTGGGAGCATGGAATTGACCAAAATGTCTTGGTATGCTGAAGCATTCAGAGTTCCTTTCACTGGAACTAAGGGGCCAAGCCCAGCTCCTGAAAAACAACCCCACACCATAATCCACCCTCCACCAAACTTTACACTTGGCACAATGCAGTCAGATAAGTACCGTTCTCCTGGCAACCGCCAAACCCAGACTCGTCCATCAGATTGCCAGATGGAGAAGCACGATTCGTCACTCCAGAGAACGCGTCTCCACTGCTCTAGAGTCCAGTGGCGGCGTGCTTTACACCACTGCATCCGACGCTTTGCATTGCACTTGGTGATGTATGGCTTGGATGCAGCTGCTCGGCCATGGAAACCCATTCCATGAAGCTCTCTGCGCACTGTTCTTGAGCTAATCTGAAGGCCACATGAAGTTTGGAGGTCTGTAGCGATTGACCCTGCAGAAAGTTGGTGACCTCTTCGCACTATGCGCCTCAGCATCCGCTGACCCCGCTCCATCAGTTGACGTGGCCTACCACTTCGTGGCTGAGTTGCTGTCGTTCCCAAACACTTCCACGTTCTTATAATACAGCTGACAGTTGACTGTGGAATATTTAGGAGCGAGGAAATTTCACGACTGGATTTGTTGCACAGGTGGCATCCTATCACAGTTCCACGCTGGAATTCACTGAGCTCCTGAGAGCGACCCATTCTTTCACAAATGTTTGTAAAAACAGTCTGCATGCCTAGGTGCTTGATTTTATATACCTGTGGCCATGGAAGTGATTGGAATACCTGATTCTGATTATTTGGATGGGTGAGAGAATACTTTTGGCAATATAGTGTACGTGCACACACAGACACACACACAGATAGATAGATAACCTTTACATACACACATGCACACACTTAGATAAACCCGTACACACACACTTACACATGCATGCACAGTCAGATAAACCCATACACACACGCACACACACACACACACACACAGATAGATAGATAACCTTTACACACACACACACACACACACACTTAGTTAGATAAACCTGTACACACATACTTACACATGCATGCACAGTCAGATAAACCCATACACACACACACACGCACACAAAAATAAACCCATACACACACATACGCACACAGACACATTCACATGCTCAGTTAGATAAACTCTTGCACACATGCACACACACACAGAAACAAACACACACATTTAGATAAACCCATACACACACATACACACACTCTCACACAGATATACATTCTTAGATAAACTCTTGCGCAAACACACACACACACACTTTTCTATCACAGCACAACCCCATTGGTTTATTCAATACTTTATTACATCCTGCAGGTTAAATACCTATTTTAAGATTTTACTAAAGTTTAATGAAAGTTTCTGTCTTTTTAAAATAAACTCATTTGTATATCAGAAACCCAAATCAATAATGGGTTCATATCTGATTTGTCGGTTTAATAAATATGGGAGTCAGAAATAGTTCTTTCTGTATTCACTTCCTTTATGCATTTCTTATAATAAACATTCAATAAAGCTCTCTTTGCCTGTTATATATCCGGCAAAGCT